>NC_083594.1:1270092-1382592 GCF_027579695.1 Neoarius graeffei | reverse complement strand
AGGCGTTCCAGGGAGACGCTAACGTACGCATCGACGCCATGGACATGCACGTCAAATCCAGTCGCATCTTCTGGACCAACTGGCACACGGGAAAGATTTCAGTGTTCAAGGTCTCATCCAGTGGCACCACCTCACCCAACTCCAACCGCAGCCGCAGACAGAGCGAACAGAGGGTCACCAATCTGGAGGTCAGAGTTCACACCCTCATTAAAAGGCATTTCCACTAAAACAAGGGGTTGTTTAAAAGGCTTTAATACATTTATTATTATTATTATTATTCCTTGCTCTTTTTAGATCCCGAATCTGAAAATGCCGCGTGGTATTGCGGTTGATTGGGTGGCTGGAAACCTGTACTGGACTGATTCGGGTCGTGATGTCATCGAAGTCGCTCAGATGAACGGACTTCATCGGAAAACTCTGATCTCGGGAATGATCGACGAGCCGTACGCCATCGTGGTGGATCCCATGCGGGGGTGAGCAGAGACAAAATACCAATTTCATCTCTAACTGTTTTATTATTGTATAATGATTATAAATAAATGTTATATTTGTGTGTTCAAGTAACACTGGTATATTAATATCAGCAAATTACTTTCATTTTTAATGAGCATAATTACAGAAAAAAATTTAAAGTAAGATTTAAAACTTTTTTTTGAAAGACATCTAATCAGATCATACAATTAAAGAATACTGCATGAGTAAGAGTTCTGAATACTGAATCTGAACACAGCTGTGATTGAATCTGAGGATGGTAGCGAGTAAAGTGATGACGGTTATCACTATGATCACTGTGCTGTTAAAAATGTGCTGAAAATGTTCAAAAAGTGCTGAAACACAAACTGAAATTATTTCAAGTTTGATCCTGAAAAACGTAAATAAAATTCGCAGCTCTCTGCACTTCTGTTTTTGCATAAACATCAAAGCAATAACATTAGCGCTGCCACTAACGACCGCATCTCTATCGATTAATCTCTCGACTCGTTTATGGATTACTCAGTGAAGCTAAATGATTAATTTTCCTCCAAAACACCAAATCACTTGTTTCATTTCCAGACCTGTTTACTCCTACGATTTGTCCGTAGTTCCTACGATTTTTCAAAACAAAATACGGACTACGAATTCTTGTCCAAAAACTACGATTTATGGCCGAAATGTTGCCAAATGTTTCATCAGGCTTTCGTCTAAACGGGGGAACAGGGGCGCTGCGCCCTCTTACTCTCGGCGTGCGCCCCCTTACCGACTCCGTGAAAACATCCCAGCAACACCACGTGACAATGTGTCTGATCATCAAATACGTTATAATTGCTCCAAAAATATTCCAATCATAGTAGATACACCGCCAGACGGTGCAAAAACAATCCGAATTGGCGTTTTCCAGACTGAGGCGCCATGTTGTTTAGTTGTTTACTTGTCGCGGCTGCTCTCGCGAGATTTGACATGGGTTACATACAAGGTCAGCTGACTTGTAGAGCGAGATTTCTCGAGACTGAATGACCTTTCACCCACCGGCGCGGGAGCTTTTGACAGAAGTAGTTTGCGAGTTGTTTTTGTTGACACTTGGGCATTTAAAGATGTCATCCCGCGGCACGAAACGGAAGAAAGCCAAAGACTGTCCGGGGCAGAAGAAGATTACTTCTTTCTTTTTCAATGTTGACAGACAATTTGTTACAATTTCCCTCTCAGATAGCCTCAGAATGTCCCATTGGAGCATTTTTCAAAGGCTTTGCACGGCGGGGGGGGACAACCGGCACCATCTCCCCCCCGCTTCGCTCCCTCGCCATGGTGAGCGCCCTCATACTAAATTTTTCTAGAAAAAACCCTGTTCATGACTTACTTTATAATCATATTTATTGTGGGAATCGAACATCGATCGTATAGTCATGGACGCGGCCATGTTTAATCACGTTTAAGCCACGTTTACTGTACGTTGCATTGTGGGAAGGTTCCATTGTTTCAACTTTGGTTTCTGAGCACACAATCATGGCGGCCGCGAAGCGAAAGGCCGATGGCATTATTGATAGTCCTGCAAAGAAATACCAGAAGTCATCGCAAAAATATAAAGACTCCTATCACGATCTGTGGCCATGCCTTACATCATCTAAGAAAGGGAACATGTACGTTCATTGCAACATTTGTAATGTAGATTTTTCTTGTGCGCACGCGGGTCAGAATGACTGCAAGAGACACGTCGGTACAAAGCAACATACAGATTTCGAAAAGTTGAAAAAACAAAACAGATCGATGGCGACGTTTTGCAGGAAGGACAGTGCCGTTTCTGGTGAAAATTCAAGGATTTGTTTGGTGACCAACGCTGAAGCAATCATGTGTGAACTTATTGCTGAACTGAATCTCCCTATCGCTACGGCGGACACCTTGGTCCCAGCACTGAAGTTGATGTTTCCCGATAGATTGGACCCCAGTAAAATTCCTACTGACAGCTTACCAAAACTACTGACAAGATACTGCAAGACTACTGACAGGGCAAATTTGGGGTAAACAGGTCTGCATTTCATTTCAGACCTGTTTTTATTTTTATGGATCATGAAAAAGAAAGAAGAGAAAAACAGATCCGTGATGATGATTTCCCGTCAGAGTGAAGACATTTCCCTGTTCCTTTAACTTACACTTTTAATTCTATTGATCGCGATTATTCAGATGTTATCGATTGTATTTATGGAATTCCAACACAGAGAAATCAAATCATTAGACAGGGTTCACATCCCAACAAACTCAGCACACACACACACACACACACACACACACACACACACACACACACACACACACACACACACACACCGGCTCCGTCAGTTAACGGAGAATAAACCCAGATTCCAGCCTCAGCGTTTCCTCCCACACTCACTGAGAGGAAGTTGTGATGGAGCAGGCAGATGACTTCATCGCTTTAATAACGACTTTATCAGCAGCTCCAAGGACTAAAGCGATTTAAACTCTGCGTACGAACGGGAATTTAAGGGCCATGAACAGACGACACTGACGGCGGTTTTGCCTTTTCTGTCAGACTCGTGCAGAACGCTCGCGCTGAGAGAAGTTGAAGTTCTCCCAAACTTTCCAAGCTTTGGATCTTTGGAAACTTTTACACTGAACCTCTTTCGCGACCGAGTCGACTGTCGTGTTGACTGGAGCCGACCGAAGACCAGAGATAAAAATACGGAGTTAGAAACGTGTGCGCGCGCGTGTACGTGATACGAGCGCACAGAACGGGACAGGCGTGAGGACGGTTTTCCACTCGCGGATCACGAGGAGCACGCGCGGGTTTTAAACACCAAACGAGACCGACTGACGTCTCACACGCAGCGTTTACGCGGTGATATTGGGAGACTGTCGAAAAGTTTAGTTGATGCTGGACGGAATTTAGCGTCGGCTTTTCAAACTGCAGTTTAATGATGATTAAAATTTGAAATGTGAAAAATAACCTTCAGGAATTTTGCTGTGGATTACCGTCAAACCCAGAACCACTTCATCCCTAATCACATGTCACAGAACCTGTGATGACCTGATTTATTGCAGTATCTTTGTGTGTGTGCGTGTGTGTGTGCGTGTGTGTAACAGGACGATGTACTGGGCAGATTGGGGAAATCATCCTAAAATTGAAAAAGCTGCGATGGACGGCACGATGAGAGAAACTCTGATTCATGAAAACATCCAGTGGCCAACAGGTCTGCACACACACACACACACACACACACACACACACACACACACACACACACACTAATGATACACTAGTAAGTGTTTAATCTGCCTGAGTTATTTGTAGCACGCTGTAACTTCATGAAAGTTTTCATCAGTGATCTCTGACACTACTGTAAATTAATTTAATGATTTATTAAAACGGAGCGTGTTTGTCTCAGCGGTTTGTCCTCCATGACACTGAGTAATGTGTGAATCCTCAGGTCTGGCGGTTGATTACTTTAATGAGCGTCTTTATTGGGCCGACGCTAAACTGTCCGTGATCAGCAGTGTGAGACTGAACGGGTCGGATCGCATCGTCGCCGTCAACAGCATCAGAAACAGTTCAGTTTGTTTCATCTTTTATTTTCATTCTGAACCTCTTCGTCTTCTTCTTCTTCTTCTTCTTTTGGCCACAGCGGATAATGCCCCTCCATCTCCTCCTGTCCTCCGTATCTTCTTCCGTCACACCAACCGTCCTCATGTCCTCCTTCACCACATCCATAAATCTCATCTTTACTCTTCCTCTTTTCCTTCCACCTGCAGCTCCATCTCCAGCGTTCTTTTCTTTTCTTTTCTTTTCCCAGTAAACCCTGGATCTCTCCTCTGTTCGTGTCCAAAACGTCTCAGTCAGCAGTGACATCTCTCTCACTTTGTCTCTAAGCCGTCCTACACGTCCTGTTCCTCTAACATTCTCATTTCTCGTCCTGTCCAGCTTTGTCTCTCCCAGTGAGAATCTCATTATCTTCAGCTCTGCTGCGTCCAGTTCAGCCTCCTGTCTCTTTATCTCCAAACTGAACACCATCGCTGCTCTGACTGCTGTCCTCTACACTTTCACTCTTCTGCCACAGATCACTCCTGACCCTCTCCTCCGTCCACTCCACCCTGCCTGCTTTCTCTTCTTCATTCTGAATTCGTGCATGAAATAGAAGCAGAGTGAATACGTCGTGCACGTTTCTCTGGATAAATGATTTCAAAAACTAATAAAAAAGATAAACTGTGTGATTTGAACGACGTGTTGATCTCATACTAATAACATTAATTGTGTTTATTTATGCAAACACTTAATGTGTTATTTTCTTATTCTCTCTCAAACACACACACACACACACACACTCACACTCACACACAGACCTGCACCACCCGTTCAGCATCGATGTGTTTGAGGATTACATCTACGGCATCACCTACCACGACAGCTTTGTGTTCCGTGTGAATAAGTTTGGGAAAAGTTCTGTGGAGAATCTGACCACCGGCATGAACCACGCCACGGACCTGGTGCTGTATCACACCTACAAACAACCCGAGGGTGAGTTCACACCGGGAAATGAAATAATAACTGCTCCCAACATCACAGCAACTCCACAGTACATTACACTGAGTGTGGAGAGATTATTATTATTATTATTATTATTATTATGAGTAATATGAATCCAATTAATCCATCGTGTGTGTGTGTGTGTGTGTGTGTGTGTGTGTGTGTGTGTGTGTGTGTCAGTGATGAACCCATGTGACAGGAAGAAGTGTGAGTGGTTGTGTTTGCTGAGTCCCAGTGGTCCGGTGTGTACCTGCCCTAACGGTCACGCTGCAGACAACGGCACGTGTGTGGAGACTCCTGCACCTACCACCGTGTGTGAGTCACGTTCATACAACACACACACACACAATAACACCAGGACTTCAACAATAACACAAACTGTGTGAAATCTCACTGAAATGTCAGGAATATTATTTCTCTCTCTGTGTCTCTCTATCTTTTTCTGTCTTTCTTTCTGTCTTGTATCTCTCTGCATGCCTCTCTTTATCTGTCTTTCTCTTTGTGTCTCTGTCTCTCCATGTGTCTCTTTCTTCATCTCTCTCTATTTCTTTTTACCTTTGTTTGTATCACTCTCCATGTCTCTTGCTTCGCGTTTCTCTCTTTCTGTCTTTCTCCATCTCTCTCTCTCCATCTCTCTCCATCTCTCTCTCACTCTCTCTCTCTCTCTCACTCTCCATGTCTCTCTCTCGCTGTCTCTCCCTCAGCTCCAGGTGGAGTGTGTACTCTGCAGTGTCAGAACGGAGGCAGCTGTGTGTTGAACGCGAGGAAGCAGCAGAAGTGTCGCTGTCAGCCGAATTACGGAGGAGAGAAGTGTGAGATAAATCAGTGTCGTGATTTCTGTCAGAACGGAGGAACCTGCACGGCTTCGCCCACCGGTACACCACCTCTCTGTGTTCTACTGGAGAACCGTAACGTTTCTCACAGCCACACCCCTCATCTGCTGCAACAGTCTCATACTTCTGTCCTGACAGTTAGCTCCACCCCTTTACATCATTTAAACAGGAACATTCTATTATATCGGCACGGTGGTGTAGTGGTTAGCGCTGTCGCCTCACAGCAAGAAGGTCTGGGTTCGAGCCCCGGGGCTGGCGAGGGCCTTTCTGTGTGGAGTTTGCATGTTCTCCCCGTGTCCGCGTGGGTTTCCTCCGGGTGCTCCGGTTTCCCCCACAGTCCAAAGACATGCAGGTTAGGTTAACTGGTGACTCTAAATTGAGCGTAGGTGTGAATGTGAGTGTGAATGGTTGTCTGTGTCTATGTGTCAGCCCTGTGATGACCTGGCGACTTGTCCAGGGTGAACCCCGCCTTTCGCCCGTAGTCAGCTGGGATAGGATCCAGCTCGCCTGCGACCCTGTAGAACAGGATAAAGCGGCTACAGATAATGAGATGAGACATTCTATTGCAGTTCAGCTTACAGACAGCAGAGGGCGCTAAACATTACATACACTCTGGTGATTGGGTTTGGTGAAGCATGGCAGCCAATAAAAATAGAAAAGAGGCGGGGCTTAACATACCCTCAGATAAATAAGCAATGTGGTCTAGTACTGATCTACAAGTGCATTTTTATTTATTTATTTATTTCCCAGTTTATTTTTATTCAAACTGTTCTTTTTTCCCTTCGTTCTCTCTCAGGTTCTCCGACATGCCGCTGTCGGCCAGGTTTCACGGGTCCGAACTGTAATCTGCGAACTTGCCACAATTACTGCCAGAACGGAGGAAACTGCACCGTCAGCAGGGGAAATCAGCCCATCTGCAGATGCCCCACCCACTTCCTGGGTGATCAGTGCCAGTACAGTGAGTTTCACAATTCAGTCCAAAAAAAATGTAAAATACAGTGTAGAAACTGTTCAGGATCAAACTGCAGCCACACACAGCTTACAAAACAGAAAGTAGAAGAAGAGAAAGATCAAAACGCGTTCTTCATAGTCATAGTTTTCAAAGCTTTTTTATAGTTTTTGATTCCGCTTATGTCACAGTTTCAGCTCATTAATATTCATGACCAGGGCCGCTGACAGCTTTGGCTGGGCCCGGGACAAAATGCTCTGAATGGGCCCCCCCTGGCCAACCCACACCCCCACCTCTCTTATCCCAGTCTCTACTCACTCCAACCCTTAAATGACAGGTATTCAAAAACCACTCAACCGGTCAACAACCATTTCATTTTAGCATTTCAACATTTTTACAGTTTTAACATTTTAACATTTCCTTCGTCTGCAACTATTCAGGTGCGAAATGCAATGCGCCGGACTTTTGTTGTGGCAAAGTCGTCAGTAAGGTCATTGAAGTCCAGCTTTTTCGCCAGTTCGTGCTCTATAGAGAGCACTGCCAGCCCATTGAGCCTCTCCTGTGACATGTTTGAGCGCAGGTAGCAAACCAAAAGCCAATGTAAAATGCAGGCTTGAAAAAAAAGCCCAAAATCAGCAACCTCACACACACTGTGATCCTGTGAAGTAATCCCCAATTTCACTGAATCTTCCCCCCTGTACTGTAACGGAATAAGCGGTTACTGTTATTTTGTATCCTTTAACCGAACGCCATTAAATGTATTCCGTTACGCCCCAAGCCTGCATGCGACAGCCCCGCAATGCCTTCCTAAACTCGTGGATCTTCTACTATAATCACGCGATTGGGGTGCTCTTGAAGGAGCAGTGATGGACGGGGGATTTCAGGCAGGGCTGGGGGTGAACATAGTATACTGTGCGTGCGTACTGTCCAGTGTGAAAAGCAGAGAAGAACACACCGCTCGAGAAACGGCGGGATATGATTGCGGGCTAATGTGAATATTCTTAGCTTCAATCAGATATATGAAACACAATGTTATTAAGCCGTTGTGGTTATGAAATGATTCAATGCCCTGTGCGTTTGATATGGTGTTCAGTGTGACTTGCTCTCCCCTCGTTTGTAACATGAATTGCGTGCGGCGCGTGCCTTGGTTGGGGTTACTTTACGGGGCGGGAAAAAGTTGGCTGTGTCTTACCTGGCTCAGCTGCCCCACTGCCTTTGCTAGTACCTGCTGCATCATCCCAATATTTTAACCCCTGAGTCTCTTGGTTTCTTCCTCGCTTTTTCTCTTTTCTTTTCTTTTCTGTGCTCCTGACTTGTGCGTGTTGGCAAATGGCACGCACGCTGATTGTCGAAGTGCTATGATCTAACGATGTTGTTTTTTTCCCCTTAATCAAAGAGTCAGACCAAACCATTTTTGCATTAGGGGTGGTAGGGGGTTACTGACGCCTTTTTCAAAGACAATAAAGGCAAAAGATCTAGAAATCATTTATTGAATGCAAATATAGCACATTTCTCCCCCAAATCAACACATTTTGAAATGAAATAAAATAATCGCAACTTCATGAGAGCCCAGTTCTGGGCCCCCCCCCATTCCTGGGCCTGGGACAACATACCCGTTTGTCCCCCCCCCTGTCGGCGGGCCTGTTCATGACCAACCGGATGCTCCTGATGTCTTTAACCCAACACGAGCACGAAGCTAAAGAATTGCAGTAGAAGTTAAATCCCCTCCACAGTGTTGAGTTCAATGGAGTGTTTTATTATTAAATGTGATGTGATGTGACGTGTGTTCAGGAGTGTGTGGCGAGTCCTGTGATCACGGCGGGACGTGTGTTGAGGACGGAGACGGAGCTGTTCAGTGTCTCTGTCCTCCTCGATTCATCGGCAAAAGATGTGAAGTGGATAAATGTCATTACTGCCACGGGGGAAGCTGCATCAACGCTAACACCGCTCACGGAGACATCATGTGCCGGTACACACACACACACACACACACACACACACACACACGAAGACTGTTTTTTATGATGTAATGTTAATCAGGTTCTGATAATGATATAAAAATGTAAAGAATTAATCACAAACACATCATCAGTGCAGCTCATACAGCTGAGTTAAAAATCCAAATAAATACAGGAACTAAGCGATGATGATGATGGTGATGATGATGGTGATGATGCTGGTGATGATGATGGTGATGCTGGTGATGATGCTGATGGTGATGATGATGATATTGAATGTATTTGTGTAAATGTGAAAGTTGTCCTAACGGCGGAATTCAGTCGAGCTGCTACACGTGTGATGGATACTGCGCTAATGGACTCTGCTCTCTCAGTGCTGCTCACCTGCCTCAGTGCAAGTGTGTAACACACACACACACACACACACACACACACACACACACACACACACACACACACACACGCGCAGAAAAATTTCCCTCATGTCCTGTACATTCCCTTAATGTGTTCATATTTCATTTTTTACCTGTAAGGTGTCCAGGTGGGTGGGAGGGGCTTCAGTGTGAGAACCCCATCAGCTCTGAGCGCAGTAACCGTAAGTGTGTTTATTCACTCCCTCAGTTTTATTATACAAGTTATATATTCAGGATATATTTAACCAGATCGTATTAAGTTTAAAGCTCGGATTGGAAAGTTATATTCTGTAACATTTTCCTTTTTAAATTCATTACAGACTCAAACTACAGACTTCTTAATTTATTACTCAATAATTATTGGATATTATTCGATAATTAACTGAACAACTTGTAATAAAGTCCAGTTAACGGATGCTGGATGGTGTGACAGTTGTGCTCTGTGAGTGGGCGGGGCATACTCTCTGTCCCCTGTCAATCACAGAGACACAAGCCAATTGTTTTCAGTCTGTGAGCTCATGTATGTGGAAGACGGTGGATAGCACTTTCCTTCTAGTGTGTATTATTCATGCTGCACTAAGGATAATAGTTAAATATATAATAACTCTGTGTGTGTGTGTGTGTGTGTGTGTGTGTGTGTAGACACAGCATCTATCATCATTCCTGTGATTATTCTGATATTACTGGCGCTGCTGCTTATTGCTGGATTTCTGTGGTACAGAAAGAGGATGCGAGGGTGAGTGTGTTCATGTTTACAGCCAATTTACATATTCTACCACATGCAAATTATCTGTGTTGAATATTTAAATATTAAAAAAACTTAACATGTAGAAATGTAGTGTGTGTATAATATTTGTTTTATGAGATTTACATACACACTCTCTCCATCACACCTGTTCACACCCCCTCTACACCTGTTCACACCCCCTGTACACCTGTTCACACCCCCTGTACACCTGTTCACACCCCCTCTACACCTGTTCACACCCCCTCTACACCTGTTCACACCCCCTCTACACCTGTTCACACCCCCTCTACACCTGTTCACACCCCCTCTACACCTGTTCACACCCCCTCTACACCTGTTCACACCCCCTCTACACCTGTTCACACCCCTCTACACCTGTTCACACCCCCTCTACACCTGTTCACACCCCCTGTACACCTGTTCACACCCCCTGTACACCTGTTCACACCCCCTGTACACCTGTTCACACCCCCTGTACACCTGTTCACACCCCCTCTACACCTGTTCACACCCCCTGTACACCTGTTCACACCCCTCTACACCTGTTCACACCCCCTCTACACCTGTTCACACCCCCTGTACACCTGTTCACACCCCTCTACACCTGTTCACACCCCCTCTACACCTGTTCACACCCCCTGTACACCTGTTCACACCCCCTGTACACCTGTTCACACCCCCTGTACACCTGTTCACACCCCCTGTACACCTGTTCACACCCCTCTACACCTGTTCACACCCCCTCTACACCTGTTCACACCCCCTCTACACCTGTTCACACCCCCTCTACACCTGTTCACACCCCCTCTACACCTGTTCACACCCCTCTACACCTGTTCACACCCCCTCTACACCTGTTCACACCCCCTCTACACCTGTTCACACCCCTCTACACCTGTTCACACCCCCTGTACACCTGTTCACACCCCCTGTACACCTGTTCACACCCCCTCTACACCTGTTCACACCCCCTGTACACCTGTTCACACCCCCTGTACACCTGTTCACACCCCCTCTACACCTGTTCACACCCCCTCTACACCTGTTCACACCCCCTCTACACCTGTTCACACCCCCTCTACACCTGTTCACACCCCTCTACACCTGTTCACACCCCCTCTACACCTGTTCACACCCCCTGTACACCTGTTCACACCCCCTCTACACCTGTTCACACCCCCTGTACACCTGTTCACACCCCCTGTACACCTGTTCACACCCCCTGTACACCTGTTCACACCCCCTGTACACCTGTTCACACCCCCTCTACACCTGTTCACACCCCCTGTACACCTGTTCACACCCCCTGTACACCTGTTCACACCCCCTGTACACCTGTTCACACCCCCTGTACACCTGTTCACACCCCCTCTACACCTGTTCACACCCCCTCTACACCTGTTTACACCCCCTGTACACCTGTTCACACCCCCTCTACACCTGTTCACACCCCCTCTACACCTGTTCCCACCCCGTGTGTACCCCGGCTAAACTGGAAGCTATATACCTGCAATATCTGTTAGCTACATTAGCATCATTAGCACCAGTCTAAACATTCCTTCCTAAACCTTTCCCCTCGCTCCTTCCCCAGTAGCAGCCTCCTCTCTTCTCCTCAGGTCTGGCAAATTTGGCTCGAATTGGCTGCGGTAACGATCGTTACCCTTCTGTACCTTTAACGTCTTTCTTTCTCTCTTTTCTGTCTTTTGTTGGTTTTAAAGTGTGTTTCTTTACTGTGGTTTATTTCCTGTTCCTGTCTCCACGCTGCTCCCTAACGTTTGTGTTATAAACCTCACTGATCTGCTGCCTCGGATCCGTCGTCAGGGTTCATCTGAACACGAGAACCGATCAGATCCTGTTACTGACTGGGATGTGTTTTTATCCCCAATCTGGTCTTCATGTAGAGCGGGTTGTCTTTTTAAACCCGTTTATCAAAATAACCCAATAACAGTCGCACTAAATACACGTCTCCACCAAGAACTGGCTTCATTTCATCAGCTTTTTATCTTTCTGTGAAAGAAAACCTTCAGTTAGTAATAAATTCTGATTGGCTGGGAGCGATGTGGATAAATATCACCTGCATATTTACAACAATTATCATCTAAACTCTGATAACAAACTGCTTGTTAAATGCCATTGAGTTGTAAAAAATTGTAAAATTATCCAATTTTGTCGTTTTTTTTCTTCAGTGGGAAATAATTCATGTTGTCAGTGTGCTTTAAATGCAACACGACTGTTTTGTGATCAAACTTTAATATCGTAACACGTAGCATTAATTATAGAAATGTCTTCACGTATAACAAGGTGTCATTTAATATTATTTTATTGTTTTCTTGTCATAAGTTTGTTCACTAAAGAATAAAACACAAAGCTTAAGAAGCTCAAACATGAACTGTGGATGTTGGGAAACTGTTGATGACATGGTGCGTGGTGGGCGTGTCTTCGCAGGTTTTTCTTGAGCTCAATTTTGTTTTGTGTATTGTTAGTTCAGTCACATGACTGGATCTCATACTTTAGGGTTTAACAATGTATTTGATGTCACACAGATTTAGTCATTCAGGAGACAAACAACATTTAATTAAAGCAAATAACGACCTTCAGATAATGTTCTTACATTTTTAAAAAAATCAATAAATAATAACTATGGGACATTCCACCGAATGGGTGCCATTTGCTTGTTGTACCACTCCCAAATTAAACTTAATTTGTTATATCTTTTCAACACTGATTATAATAACACACATATTTAACTATTCAAAATGTGTATTGGTCAACCTCAGGCTACGTTACAAGGTTTGGAAGTCAAGAATGGCTGCATTTTTTTCAGTCCTGTTACCAAAACTCTGAAAGTAACAGGACTGAGTTTTTAGCCTAGGATTAGCTAATACATGGAATTAAGCCACATGGCGTCATCGCTAATAGCATGACTACACTTAGCACATTCTAGTGATTTACCAAAAATCTGTATTTTTAAAATAAACAAATATCATCTAAGAAATAATTTAAGTAACAGGACAGTATGTTGACATTGACCTTATCAGTCAAAGTTAAAAAATCATCAAATATACAGAAAAGTAAATGAGAGAACTACCTTTTGGTCTTCCCATGGCCTTCAGAAGACACAACTGATGTAACTTCCTGTTGAGCATGTGATTTATGGAATGTTCCAAATTTGTCAGATGGGGTAATATATTTGGGTAACAGGACTGAGTAAAAACCCAGGGACACGACTAAAATGTGTATTTTAACTAAGATATTGTGGATTTCTTATAAAAAAATATATATTTAAACCATGGATAGGATATGGAGTCACACAACAGTGCAAAAGAAATGCTGTTTCTGAAGGATTTTAATCATAATATTTCATAGCTAAGTATAAAGTTAGAGTGCGGGGACGGGTAACACATGCTATTTTTCAGTGTTTTAGGTAGTTTTTATTAAGCCTTACAATTATATATCTTAAATTTGAAATCAGATCAATGTGCAGGACATTCTGTGTAATAAAGAAATGTATTTTAAAGTACATTTTTATGTGCATTTATACATATAATTTTCTAGGGACGGAAATGGCACCAATTTGGTGGAATGGCTCTTATACCCAGCTCTTGGTCGTTCACTCAGACTTGCTCTGTATCTCTGTATTTTGATAAGGGCTGGATTTTTATTTATTTATTTATTTATTTATTTATTAGTTAATGTTTGTTTTGCTTGAATTCAGGCTTTTTCCCTGATTGTGGGTGGCGCCCCCTTGTGTTGTGGCTGTATTGTTTTGTACAATGTGAAGTTTTGCATTGTGTTTTTCCTGAATTCAAAACCTTCCACCTTTTTCCATCCAGCGCTAAAGGATTCCAGCACCAGAGAATGACAAACGGAGCCATGAACGTTGAAATCGGAAACCCGGCGTATAAAATTTACGAGGGAGAACAAGACGATGACGTGGGAGAACTTCTGGATTCTGATTTCACCCTCGATCCAGATAAGGTGAGGCTTGCTGGTAAACCTGGAGCTGAGGTTCGGGTTTACTTACAAGAACATTTATAAATTTGAAATGGAGTTGGGGTGGGGCTAAAGCACTGTTTATTTTTTAGAAAATTTTAAATAAAAAGTGACTTATTTATTTCAATGGAACTTGAATGAATAAATAAATAGACATGAATAAAAATATATAAAAAATGAATACATGTTGTATGTCACTCAGAGTTTTGCTAAAAGTCCCCACACAGGGGAACTTAAAGATTCCACACAGGACCCAGAACCGGCAAGTTCTTTCTTTTTTTTTTAATTAGTTGTTTATAGAATTCATTCTGTTACTAAAGCAATCAACTTTGTAATGATGATCACAATGTTAATTAAAAAAATCATTTGATAATTCAGCCTTCATGCTGTATGTGCGATCGATGGAGTGTTATAGCAGTTTTTTATTTAAATGCTTACAATAAATTCAATAAAATTGATCTTTTTTTACGCAGCAAAAATCACATAATTATAAGTGATTATGAAATAACGGCTCTGAGATTCTGATCTTTGTGATATTTGTGATAAATGGATGAATCATGCTGAAGAATTAAAGACTAATTCATATAAAAATGATCCAAATACAAACCTGGAGAAACAGCTGACTATCAGGCGAATGCTAATTTGTGCTAATTCACCGTTCTCCTTTAAGCTAGCGCTGAGCTTCACTTTGAGCTTCTGCTTTTGCGGCTCTCCAACGTTTTTGAGGAATTAAATAATTTTTAAAATAAAACATGTTTTGTTTTTCTTCTTAGCCCACTAACTTCACGAATCCGGTGTATTCCTCACTGTACATGGGAGCCCAAACCAGCCGTAATTCCCTGGCAAGTACGGACGAAAAGAAGGAGCTGCTATCACGAGGAGACGAGGAACCGCTCGTGGAAGCGTTAGCATAGACTCACTGTTGATTTTTATGGTCCGTATCATTCAAAACCCACCCATTTGCCTTTTTATGAAAACAAACAGAAAGAATAGAAAAGCAAAGCCCCCAGGAGGAGAATCAGATGTTCTGCGTGAACACTGTGTAAAATATACAAAATGAAGGACTACTTTTGTATGTGACGCAGTATTATATTTTGTTCTTCTACGATTCTTCAGATCAGAACAAACAGAGAGAAAAAAGCAACAATTTTCTACATTTTATTTTTATTCTCATCCCAACCTTTTAACCTTTATAGCCACTACCTCTGTGTGAAAAGAAAGATAAAAAAAAAAGTCAGTATGAAATAAATTGGAACAGTTTTGATTTTTATTTTTGTATGAATTGTATAGAGAAAGAATATTGTTCCATCTCAGTATTGCGGAGTGTGTGTGTGTGTGTGTGTGTGTGTGTGTGTGTGTGTGTGCAGGTCAGAGCCGAGCTCCAGGTTAAAGAAATGTTGTTTTTCGCACAAACAGAATATTAATGATGTGTGTAGCACGTGTGTAACATCAATTTCATATTTACAGTTTCTTGATTTTATTCTGTGCATCTAAACGTTAAGAATTTTGAGAATCATCGATATGTTGCAGAAGCTTTCATGGTACAAATGTTGTAGAAATCTACATCTGCAGGACACTGTGTGTGTGTGTGTGTGTGTGTGTGTGTGTGTGTGTGTGTGTGTGTGTGTGTGTGTGTGTTTCCTCAGTTAATTTTTACATGTTAGAGCTTAATTCATAAAATGGGAAGTTTGTGACATTTTTATAGATTTATTACAGCAAGAATTCAGAATTTGTGCTTTTAAATTGTGCCTTTCTCTCTCTCCCGTCCTGTGTTTGATTGATTGATTGATTGATTGATTGATTGATTGATTGATTGATTGATTGATTGATTGATTGCTTTAGTTTGAGATTTCAGAAAGCTGATCATCTTACACAAACAGTAAAAAAAAATCTCCTTCTCCAGATTTTAAGCCCAAAATATAATCTTGTCACTTTCAGAATTGTTGCTAACTATAATTCATGCATTTTTATTTTTAATGTGCATCTTTTTTTTTAATGACAGCTTTTATACTACAGACTGCATGAAGGCCCAAACCTAGTTCTGAAATCAAAGTCATGTATTTGCTGGAGTACTTTACAAACTAAATAACATTTGTTATAAATAAAACATCTTAAATCTGTATTGTTTCAGCATTTTATTTAATTATATGGTGGAAATTTCTGTCACACTTCTGACTTTGTTTAAAAATTCATTACTTGTCACAACAATTGTGTTTTCTTCGTGCATTTGGGAATAGAACAGAATCTTTTTTTTTAATCTTTTTTGCACAAGAAAAACAAGATTACGTTTGCCATTTCCATACAGGATGCTATTAAAAAAAACAACAAATAAGGTAAGATAGAATAACAAATATTATTCTATCCACATTCACTGGATATGAGCAATCGCGCGCTCTGATTGGCTACTCTACTACTAGGATATCAGCTCATATACCGTAAGTAGAGAAAAACAAAATGGCGACACGTGTTGCTGAACCAACCGAGGATAAAATAAAAACTCTACTTGAAAACAAAACCACAAAAAATACAAAAAAAGCAACAAAAAACAAAGTATTTGATGGTAAGAACGTATCTTTTTTTTTCAAGAATTATTATTATTATCACATTTTTCACAAATTGCTCCTGTCATTTTGCCGGTTTGTTTACATTCTAAGCGGAAATGATTTTGTCAGACGTTTTGTACAAAGTTTTTATTATTTATTGAATTTGCTAAAGATAAAATGCTCTGTTTCTCAAAATCCAGTGAATGTGGAGAGAATAAAACAGTTATTCCACTCAATCTCGTCGTACACGGATTATAGAGAACTCGGTGCTACGCGCCTCGTCACCCATCAGCTCATGTACGACTCGATTTCATGGAATAACTGTTAAAGATAAAACAGCAGTGAGTAGCAATAAAGTGATGAGACGTACAGAAATCTAGCAAAGTATCAATGAAGTAATAAACATTATGTCCAATATAAACCGTCTATAACGGAGTAAATCGTTTCAACTGTGTCCGGCGGGACTCACGAGTGTTTTTCGTCTTTAATTTCCAGAATAACTCTTTTGTTCTTAAGACACTGTGTTTAATTTCAAAAACCCTCTTCCTTCATTTGCACCCAGATTTAATTTAACATCAACTCCAAGATGATCTGAATCGACTAAGTTCTCAGCATCATAAGCGATTATTACAGCCCCTTCAGTTGACTCCACCTCCTGGCCACGCCCTGGGCTCTTTCCCCACCTTTTTCTCCACATTGTTGCCATTTATTTGGTATTATGATGTAAATTTTATGACATGAACAAATTATGGTTCTTGGTTCCTTTTTATTATTTTTTTATTGTAGAAATAAGTCATGGATCAAAATTTGAGACATTTTCATAAAATTTGTGATTTATTTTTATGTATAAACTTTGTGTCATGTTATGAAAGTAAATTACTTTATTTGGACTGCTCACCATTCCAGGATCTAATATCATACAAACAAAATGAAAACATGAGAAATTATATGGTATGATTGGTTTTATGATTAATTAAATCTTTGCCAAAATAAAATCCATCACTTTAAATTACACATACAGTAGTTAAAGGTTCTGAGTGCAAGAGTTGAATTCTGGGTAAAATGTTCTGTTTCTGTTGGAGTTTGGAGATGTTTCACTGCTGCGCACAAACACCGTGTATCCTGTGTGTCAATGTTTTGCTGAGATAAAAAGTGTCCTGCATTTTATGATTCCAGAGATCGCTGACGGAAGCGAGCAACAATATCACATGGTCACCGTGGGGTGTGTTTGAGCTACTTTTAACTAAAACAAGTCGGTGAGGGCGAACATGGCGGACTCGGCGCTCCCTCCAGCAGAAAAGAAAAAGAAAGCTGCCTAATGAGTGCAACTGTCAGATAGAGCAAGGTTAGAGGACGCGTCATTTTTCTGGACAGATAACTAAATCATTCTAGCTAGCACTTAGCTATCTTAGCCTTAGAGTGCATGGGCTCGACTGAACGGTAGCGAGTATGGAGTTATCCACCTAATGTTTTGATCTTACAGAGAAAGACATGCGAACACAAAGGCAGGAACAGATAAAAGATATATTTGTCTTTTGTTTCACGGATCGATTCTCGAATGTCAACCACAAATTCCATCCCTGCGACTCAAAACTCTCCGAGGTCGATGCAGAGTCACGATGTTTTCCGCGCGTCGCCATCTTGGTGTGACGCAGTTCCATAGTTATGGTAATTAGTTAAAGCTCCTCCCTCACGTTCTGCTGTTTCTGTAAGGCCGTACTGTTTATCTCAAGAGGAAGGAAAACGGTCCCAAAATGAAGAAAAGCGACCCTCAGCACATCAAAATGATCACATCCCATTCGTCCACATGATATTGTTCTTGTGGGACAAAGGAAAATGAGCACAAAAGAAAAAAAAAGTAAAATTTTCAGATGACTTTGCAGTCAGCACCTTTTAATTACATTATTCATTTTAATATACTTTGACTCTACAATCTCATTCTGTCCTTTTTTATTTTAAAATATTCAAACTGTGTGTCAGTTATAACTTCAGAATTCTGCATTTTTCATCTTTACTCGATGCCTTTGGCCTTCAGCTCTTCCTTCACCCGTTTTAAGTAGTCAGGGTCTGGATAGCCGTAACTGTGGAAAGAAGAAATTCATGTTACCTTTAATATTCTGGTGTGTGTGCTTAAGTGTGTGTGATGTACGGTACGACACAGTGACTCAATATTTATAGAATTTATTTAGCAGTCACTCTGCTTACCCTTGAGGTCCACCGTGTGTATTCGTCTTGTGAGGAATGTCGTTCCAGATGACCATATTGTCTGCTCCAGTTGTTCTGGAGACTCCGACAGTGAAAATGAGTTTCTGCTTAAAAGCCCTTCTCAGCAGTGAGAGCACATGGTTTCCTTCAGCATTGTTCGGTAAATACGCAGTGCGAAAAGTCCCAGAGTAATGTTCTCCAGGGTTTGGATGTTCATTCTGAATAATAAAGTTGTACAAAATGGGATTAGAGCTGTAACATGAGTAAAAGAAAGACAGTGTAGAACAGAATTACAGGAAATAAAAATAAACACAGTGATGCTTTGTAATATGTTGTAGTTAGATCATGCAACCTGCATCACCTGTTCACAGTAATTACAGTACAGTATATTACTATTGTTCTGTCAAGTACATGAGTTTTGAGGACACACAGATTCAACACAACTTCACTGACTTCCTCTTTCCATTTCTCTCAAGGAATCCTAAAGTTTCTTCCGTTACTTATCACCTCGAGTACAGGTTGATAAATGGTTACAGTAATATTCTGTAATCTTAATCACAAATCACTGAACTCTGACACAGACAAATGGCAGATGAACATTTATTGATTTTTAAATCTAAATATGTCAGATCTAATATTGTGTCTTTATTCTGATAATTAATCACAGTTTGCTAGAGTTGAGGTGTCGGATAATCATTAAGAAAAATAAAGAATGTTCTCTTACTGTCTGAATGCCACTGGGTATGTTGTAAGAAATGGTGATTGTGCCACAGTGAGGAAATCCAGGGAGCTCTGGGTACCTGGAATGTCTGACATCCATTTTTCCATCCGGCTGGTTTCCTTTTAATATCCCAAAGACTTTCTGACACAAAGGGCAAATTTTTCCTCTGCTCTGGATTGACCGTTCCAGACACTCCTCACAGAACTCATGACCACAGTCCAGTTTTGTCTTTTGAGTAAACGTATCCAAGCAAATCGGACATTTATCTTCTTCACTTTCATTATATTTTTTCTTGATACCTCTTGATTTTTTAAATAGTTTCTGGACAATATCAGAATTTTGTGGTATGGTTCCACCTCTCAGGTCAGGACCATGTGCCCCTCTTTTCACATCCAGCCCCATTTTTCCTCTCTGAATTACATGAATTTTTTCTTTACCGTTTTCTTTTGCTTTATTTGGGAAATCTTGGTTAAAATCAGACTTCTTCTCTGGCCCATTTCTGAAGTCAGGACCATGTGCCCCTCTCTTCACATCCAGCCTCATTTGTCCTCTCTGAAACCCACTTGCCTGTGGAAAATCCCGTGGATATCCAAGCATTTGCTTCGTCTTCTCATCAAATACAGGATGTCCAATAATCTTCTCAATAGCATCTATAGCAGGAATGAGATGCTTTGGCAGTCCAAAAAGTTTCCAGCTTCCGTTACTTTCTCCTCCACCAACATGGGCATGGTGAGGGCGAATTCTTTCAAATGCCCGGGACACTCTTGCAGTGTAGGAAGGATTTTCAAGTTCACAGGTGACTGCTGATTTGACTAGCTTTTGGTAGAGACGAGTTAAGGCTCTGAGAGCGTGAGCTTCAAGATTGACCTGCTGAGTTCCTCTGGACTGCGCCGACACCTTAATCAGTCCTTGGACAGGTTCACCATCAATCCGAACTCCATATTTATCTTCAATCTCAGTAATCTGTTTCTGAAACACAACCTTCATCAGACGCCAGTGTGCCTCATCCATCTCAACTGGAGCTTGAGTGTCCTTGATGTCCATGTCCAAGTTCTGAGCGGCCTGCATTGAAGTCTCCCTGATGTCACTCTCAGTGTTATGTGACTTGCTGGGGATAAATGATGTTGAAACACCTTGATCCAAATGTAACCTCTTTGCAACCACTGATGTTTTTTCTTTTGGCCCAAACAGCAGGTAGTTATTTGCTGACAGACTTAGCACGAGCTTGTGCTGTTCATTTGGAATATTACGCAGTGTCTCTTTCATAATATCAGACTCCATGTGTTTTTGAGGGACATGAACAAATTCGAGAGTCTCATTAATATTCTGTACAAGATCAGAAAACTCCTTTGTAGCTCTACTGACAGGATCACTCTCGCTCTTCTCATTCGTTTTCTCAGCAGAGATTGAAACATGACTTTCTGCATTTATTTTAACTCCAAACTTCTTCTCAATTTGTTCCACTTCCTTCCTGTAAGCTTGGTTCAGGTACCAGTACAAAAAGAGAGGGACAGTAAGATCACGAGAAGCTCTGGACATCTCAGTGTGTCCTGCATCATTAGAAGCAGCTTCAGCATCCTTCTTGAGCTGAGATGGAGTTGTTTCTGGATCAGTCGTGGCTGCATCAGGTGTGTTCATCTAAAAAATATGGAAATACACATTTATCAACTTTATTGAGAGCCAAATTATAACTTTTACATTTTAATGTTTACATTTCTAGGATTAGAACCTTCATCAGACGCCAGTGTGCCTCATCCATCTCAACTGGAGCTTGAGTGTCCTTGATGTCCATGTCCAAGTTCTGAGCGGCCTGCATTGAAGTCTCCCTGATGTCACTCTCAGTGTTATGTGACTGGCTGGGGATAAATGATGTTGAAACACCTTGATCCAAATGTAACCTCTTTGCAAACACTGATGTTTTTTCTTTTGGCCCAAACAGCAGGTAGTTATTTGCTGACAGACTTAGCACGAGCTTGTGCTGTTCATTTGGAATATTACGCAGTGTCTCTTTCATAATATCAGACTCCATGTGTTTTTGAGGGACATGAACAGATTTGAGAGTCTCATTAATATTCTGTACAAGATCAGAAAACTCCTTTGTAGCTCTACTGACAGGATCACTCTCGCTCTTCTCATTCGTTTTCTCAGCAGAGATTGAAACATGACTTTCTGCATTTATTTTAACTCCAAACTTCTTCTCAATTTGTTCCACTTCCTTCCTGTAAGCTTGGTTCAGGTACCAGTACAAAAAGAGAGGGACAGTAAGATCATGAGAAGCTCTGGACATCTCAGTGTGTCCTGCATCATTAGAAGCAGCTCCTACTACAGTTTCACAAAACTCCCTGTAGAACTCATCAATTTCAGCAAAAGATCCTGAAATGTGTAACTTAGTTCCAACCTGCTGTTTTCTAAACTTCTTCATGAGCTTTGAGTGAATTTCTGGGGAAAAGTTTTCTGTATCAATTATGGCAGTCACAGTCATGTTGACCTAAAAAGAATATAAAAATATGCTTTTACACTTGAAGGCAAAAGTAATATTTAAAACATCATCCAGTATATAAAGCTGACCTAAAAATTGATGATATCGAAGTGTGAAAATAGTACATGTGGATTTATACCATATTATTAATACTGTATAGGCTTGCAACATTCATGTGGCCTTGATGTCAATTTACTCCTTTTAATAAAAAAAGCTCTTTTTTTTAATAATGACAAGAAATTACCTAGAAGCCATTACATGGCATTAAGCACTGTTATGTATTAATGATGTATTTTACTGTAAAATACTGTAAATAAACTCAATCTGCACTTGCATCTGCCTCCACTACCAATCCACGAGATCATGTGGCACATCATTTTAAAAACTAACTAATATTAATAACTAAGTTATTTATGAGTACAAAACTAAAGCCCTACCCCTCAGTTTCCCATTCCACATCTGCAATTTCCTGCCACACTCTCATTCAACCAGGTCTCCTGGGAGCTCCAGGCATTCATTGATTCCGGGGTAGAAGGAAACATCCTGGATGAGGCCCTCACTCAGTAGATCAGCATTCCCTGAGATCCCCTTCCATCTCCTCTTCTAGTCAATGCCCTTGACGGCTGGCTGTTATTCAAGGTCACTCACCAGACTCTGCCCATTCACCTTCTTTCAGGGAACCACAGAGAATCGGTGAGCTTCCACCTCATCTCCTCTCCCAGCACCTCCTTGATCCTTGGACACCTCTGGCTCTCCTTACACAATCCATCAGTGGACTGGGTTTCCAGCAAGGTGGCCGGCTGGAGCCCTCACTGCTACCACCATTGCCTCTCCTCCACCAGATCTCCCCCTGGGCTTTCACTTACTTCACCACCCTCCAAAGACCCAAATCTCTACACAGTCCCTGCATTCTATCATGACCTGGGAGAGGTCTTCAGTAAATACCGAGCCCTGTCCTTACTTCCACACCATCCCTACAATTGTGCCATCAACCTCTTCCCTGGGTATCCTTACCATCTAGCCACCAATATAATCCATCCCAGCCGGAGAGGGAAACCATGGAAATGTACAAATGTGACTTCTTGGCTGCTGGCCTCATCTGCCCATCTTTGTCCCCTGTCGGAGCTGGGTTCTTTTTTTGTTGGAAAAAAAGATGGATCCCTGCACCCCTGTATTAACTACTGTGGCTTGAACAACATAACCAGAACAAGTACCCCCTACCATTCATCAGCTCCACCTTTGAGCCTCTACAGGGTGCCACCATCTTCACTAAACTTGACCTCCACAATGCATACCACTTAGTCCGGATTCGGGAGGGCAACAAGTGGAAGACTGCATTTATCACTCCTCTGGGCCACTTTAAGTACCAGGTCATGCCTTTTGGGCCCACAGTCTTCCAGAGTCTAGTCAATGACATCCTCCAGGATTTTATCAACCAATGTGTGTTTGTTTACCTAGACAACATCCTCATCTTCTCCTGCAGTCCCCAAGAGCATGAGATCCAGGTATGCCACATTCTTCAGTGGCTGCTTGAGAACAAGCTTGATGTCAAGGCTGAGAAATGCAAATTCCATGTCCCCTCTGTCTCATTCTCCTGAAAAGGGGCCAGGCCAAGGCAGAGCCTGAGAAGACACAAGCCGTTGTGGAGTGGCCCATGCCTGGCTCCCACAAGCAGCTGCAGCAGTTCCTGAGGTTCGCAAACTTTTACTGACACTTCATTCAGGATTACAGTCGGGTGCTCACAACATTGATGCAGCTCACCTCCACCCTCAAACCCTTCCAGTGGATTCCAGAAGCAGGCCTTTGAGGATTTAAAGAGGCAATTCACCTTTTCCCCTGTTCTCCACCAACCTCATCCTGCAAGGCAATTTGTGGTGGAGGTTGACACTTGTGACTCGGGAGTGGGAGCAGTCTTGTCCCAGCATTGTGAATTGGACCACAAGTTACACCCTTGTGCCTTCTATGTGCTGGCTTACCCCCACTAAGTGTAATTATGATGTCTGCAACCGAGAGTGCCTTGCAGTGAAACTAGCCTTGGAAGAATGGAGAAATTGGCTGGAGGGGGTTAAACAGCCTTCCGTGGTCTGGACATACCATAAGAACTTTGAGTATATTAAGTCTGCCAAGCAGCTGAATTCCCACAAAGCTCGATGGGCCCTATTCTTTGGGAGATTAGAGTTCACCATCACTTATTGCCCTGGTTCAAAAAAATACCAAACCTGATCCCCTCTCCTGTCTTTTCTCCTCTGAGAACCCCTCATCCAACCCTGATACCATAGTCTCCCCCAACTGGGCAGTGGTGGCACTCACCTGGGAAATCTTGAGCATTATCATCAAAGCCCAGCACACTCATCCTGACCCAGGCAATGGCCCCCCAGGGTGACTGTTTGTCCCCAACTCAGCTTACTCCAAGGTTCTCCAATGGGCCCATATCTCCTGGTTCACCTGCCACCTCAGCTCCAGCCACACATCATCATTTCTCAAGCGGTATTTCTGGTGGCTGTCCATGGACACTGACACATGGGCCTACATGGCCACCTGCTCAGTATGTGCCTGCAGCAAAGCCTCCTATCAGCCTCCAGCCAGCCTACTGCTCCCTCTCCCTGTGCCCAGCCACCCACAGTCTCACATTGTGCTGGATTTCATCACCGGTCTCCCCCCTTCTCAAAGGAATTCCATCATCCTAACCATCATTGACCTTTTCTCCAAGGCCACTTTGTTGCCCTTCCCAAGCTTTGCTCTGCCAAGGACACAGCCGAGCTCCTCACCCCACCCACGAGGATGAGATTGCTGTGCCTTCATTCAAGACCCACCTACGCTGATGCCAGAGGATCTGGAAGGACACTTGAATGACTCTCCTCCACTCCTCTGATCACAACCAGTACGTGGCTGACCAATAGAGGGCTCCTGCCCCAAATTATCAACCTGGTCAGAAGGTTTGGCTCTTTGCTCGGGACATTCCGCTCAAGGCCCAATCCAAGAAGCTATCCCCCGGGTCCCTCTGAATTTAGAGTATCATTAATCCCTCTAGGGCAGCACGGTGGTGTAGTGGTTAGCGCTGATGCCTCACAGCAAGAAGGTCCGGGTTCGAGCCCCGTGGCCGGCGAGGGCCTTTCTGTGTGGAGTTTGCATGTTCTCCCCGTGTCCGCGTGGGTTTCCTCCGGGTGCTCCGGTTTCCCCCACAGTCCAAAGACATGCAGGTTAGGTTAACTGGTGACTCTAAATTGAGCGTAGGTGTGAATGTGAGTGTGAATGGTTGTCTGTGTCTATGTGTCAGCCCTGTGATGACCTGGCGACTTGTCCAGGGTGAACCCCGCCTTTCGCCCGTAGTCAGCTGGGATAGGCTCCAGCTCGCCTGCGACCCTGTAGAACAGGATAAAGCGGCTACAGATAATGAGATGAGATGAGATGAGATGAGATGAGATACAGATAACCAGCAGAGTTGTAGTTATAATCAGAAATAAGTGTTGCCAGGCAAAACAAACCACGCCTGGTAGCACTTATAATGAATATGAAGGAAGACGTCATGAAAAAAATGATTTTGAACTTTTTGGTGACCTTGACCTTGTGTGTGAACATGCTTAATCAGAACACACACGTACTGCTCTCACTCTGTACTGCGCAATTGTTCCACTTACATTCTTACAGTACGATGATATAGTGGCTAGCACCTCTACATGAGGCAGTAGCCATAAAAACCTTGACCGAATGACCCCCAAAATGTTGGAGGTTCTATTTGAGACCAATGCCCATCTATCCTGAAAGTTTCATGAAGATTGGTCCAGCCATTTTCCCGTAATATCGTTAACAAAAAAACAAAGAAATAAACAAAGAAATTCCACCGGAAACAATACCTTGCCTCGCTTACTCCATAGCAGGCGAGCTAAAAAGGACCATAAAATTAATCATTTCACTTTTCCCTGAGAGGGAGCTCAGTTCTTGTCTTCCAACAAAAAAAAAGGATTTTCCACAAAGTCAGTGGCATTTTTGTGAGTTTTTGTCCATCTGCAACCATTTTTGGACAGTTACCTTGATGATCTGTCATTTTCCCTCCATTATTATTATTATAGGATTTCTATCACAGGCCTATTTATGACAAATAAACAGCTGTATGGTCTGAGTGATGTTTGGCGTAGTCAGTTCATTATGATCCAGCTGCCTAAATAATCACTAATATTAAACAATCAATACAAGAAATCTGAGCACAGTCCTCCACAATGAACACATTTCATTTCCTCATAAATCAGTCACTTTACAAATATCTCAATAAATTTCTAAAAATGATTCAAAGCAGCTGAAAAAATATTCTTAACCAAATTTACTCCACTAAATTTTTGTACAGTTAGGTCCATAAATATTTGGACAGAGACAACATTTTTCTAATTTTGGTTCTGTACATTACCACAATGAATTTTGAACAAAACAATTCAGATGCAGTTGAAGTTCAGACTTTCAGCTTTAATTCAGTGGGTTGAACAAAATGATTGCATAAACATGTGAGGAACTAAAGCATTTTTAAACACAATCCCTTCATTTCAGGGGCTCAAAAGTAATTGGACAAATTAAATAATTGTAAATAAAATGTTCATTTCTAATACTTGGTTGAAAACCCTTTGTTGGCAATGACTGCCTGAAGTCTTGAACTCATGGACATCACCAGACGCTGTGTTTCCTCCTTTTTAATGCTCTGCCAGGCCTTTACTGCAGCGGTTTTCAGTTGCTGTTTGTTTGTGGGCCTTTCTGTCTGAAGTTTAGTCTTTAACAAGTGAAATGCATGCTCAATTGGGTTGAGATCAGGTGACTGACTTGGCCATTCAAGAATATTCCACTTCTTTGCTTTAATAAACTCCTGGGTTGCTTTGGCTTTATGTTTTGGGTCATTGTCCATCTGTATTATGAAACGCCGACCAATCAGTTTGGCTGGATTTGAGCACACAGTATGTCTCTGAACACCTCAGAATTCATCCGGCTGCTTCTGTCCTGTATCACATCATCAATAAACACTAGTGACCCAGTGCCACTGGCAGCCATGCATGCCCAAGCCATCACACTGCCTCCGCCGTGTTTTACAGATGATGTGGTATGCTTTGGATCATGAGCTGTACCACGCCTTCACCGTACTTTTTTCTTTCCATCATTCTGGTAGAGGTTGAGCTTGGTTTCATCTGTCCAAAGAATGTTCTTCCAGATCTGTGCTGGCTTTTTTAGATGTTTTTTAGCAAAGTCCAATCTAGCCTTTTTATTCTTGAGGCTTATGAGTGGCTTGCACCGTGCAGTGAACCCTCTGTATTTACTTTCATGCAGTCTTCTCTTTATGGTAAATTTGGATATTGATACGCCTACCTCCTGGAGAGTGTTGTTCACTTGGTTGGCTGTTGTGAAGGGGTTTCTCTTCACCATGGAAATTATTCTGCGATCATCCACCACTGTTGGTTTCTGTGAGTGTCCAGGTCTTTTTGCATTGATGAGTTCACCAGTGCTTTCTTTCCTTCTCAGGATGTACCAAACTGTAGATTTTGCCACTCCTAATATTGTAGCAATTTCTTGGATGGGATTTTTCTGTTTTCACAGCTTAAGGATGGCTTGTTTCACCTGCATGGAGAGCTCCTTTGACCGCATGTTTTCTTCACAGCAAAATCTTCCAAATGCAAGCACCACACCTCAAATCAACTCCAGGCCTTTTATCTGCTTAATTGAGAATGACATAACGAAGGAATTGCCCACACCTGCCCATGAAATAGCCTTTGAGTCAATTGTCCAATTACTTTTGGTCCCTTTAAAAACAGGGTGGCACATGTTAAGGAGCTAAAACTCCTAAACCCTTCATCCAATTTTAATGTGGATTCCCTCAAATGAAAGATGAAAATCTGGACTTTATGTCCATGTCCATTATATAACTATAACTTGAATATGTTTCAGTAAACAGGTAAAAAAACAAAATTTGTGTCAGTGTCCAAATATATATGGACCTAACTGTACAGTGGTGCTTGAAAGTTTGTGAACCCTTTAGAATTTTTTATATTTCTGCATAAATATGACCTAAAACATCATCAGATTTTCACACAAGTCCTAAAAGTAGATAAAGAGAACCCAGTTAAACAAATGAGACAAAAATATTATACTTGGTCATTTATTTATTGAGGAAAATGATCCAATATTACATATCTGTGAGTGGCAAAAGTATATGAACCTTTGCTTTCAGTATCTGGTGTGACCCCCTTGTGCAGCAATAACTGCAACTAAACGTTTGCGGTAACTGTTGATCAGTCCTGCACACCGGCTTGGAGGAATTTTAGCCCGTTCCTCCGTACAGAACAGCTTCAACTCTGGGATGTTGGTGGGTTTCCTCACATGAACTGCTCGCTTCAGGTCCTTCCACAACATTTCGATTGGATTAAGGTCAGGACTTTGACTTGGCCATTCCAAAACATTAACTTTATTCTTCTTTAACCATTCTTTGGTAGAACGACTTGTGTGCTTAGGGTCGTTGTCTTGCTGCATGACCCACCTTCTCTTGAGATTCAGTTCATGGACAGATGTCCTGACATTTTCCTTTCGAATGCTAATAAATGTTCACTCTATATGTACATCATGATTGAGTTCTGACTAAATTCATGACTAAATGTTATATTTACCTTCATCTGATTCGCAAGCTCTCCCGTTATGAGGTTTTTTGATCGTTTCCTGTATGTTGTATCAGAACTCTTAGACGCTGATGAAGACATCTAGACAAAAACACACACTGTAAGGCCACACTCCGTAAAATCTACATTAACACTGACCAGGATGTATTATTAATTATTCTATCCACATTCACTGGATATGAGCAATCACACAATCTGTTTGGCTACTCTACTACTAGGATATCAGCTCATATACTGTGTGTCGAGAAAAACAAAATGGCGGAGCGCATCAAGTCAGATATATCACTTTATTATCAGCCATTTAAAAGAAACAGAAGTAGTTAAAAGAATAGAGATTCCCCCCCCAATATCTCCTGTTCCACACTCCACCCCAGTCGGTGGCGGTAATGGGCCTTTAAATTGGTTTTCCAACCACCAAAAAACCCTGAAGAAGAAGAAAATGGCGGAGTGTGTTGCTGAACCAACCGAGGATAAAATAAAAACTCTACTCGAAAACAAAACCCCAAAAAATACAAAAAAAAGCAACCAAATATGGAATGAAAGTATTTAATGGGAAGAACGTATCTTTTTTTATTTTTCAAGAATTATTATCACATTTTTCACAAATTGCTCCTGTCATTTCACCCATTTGTTTACGTTCTAAGCGGAAATGATTTTGTCGGACGTTTTGTATAAAGTTTTTATTTACTGAATTTGCTAAAAATAAAAATGCTCTGTTTCTCAAAATCCAGTGAATGTGGAGAGAATAAAACAGTTATTCCACTCAATCTCATCGTACATCTCGATGCTACGCGCCTCATCAGCTATCGGCTCATGTACGACTCGCTTTTGTGGAATAACTGTTAAATGTATTGTGATATTAACCTCTGTAACATCTGCAGCAGCGGGATGATTTTTTGCTTCTTCATCTGATTTATTCCAGTCCTGCAAATAAAAATATCGTATAACACACACTGTCTGTGAATCTAACAATACCATCAAGAACAAACAGTAAAAACTTACACTCACTAAAGTTAGTGTTCAACCTGATAATACTGATGATTCTTTAAGAAACTGATATTAACCTGTGAAGCAGAAGAGAGGCGTGCCCGATCCTCCAATGGCTTCTGATCCAATGTATCCAGACCCTGTAATATAAAACAAAATGCAGAATTTTATATGGAAAATTCTGTGCAAATTGGAAAGTGCATTTGCTTTGCTTTCAGTATCTGGTGTGACCCCCTTGTGCAGCAATAATTGCAACTAAACGTGTGCGGTAACTGTTGATCAGTCCTGCACACCGGCTTGGAGGAATTTTAGCCCGTTCCTCCGTACAGAACAGCTTCAACTCTGGGATGTTGGTGGGTTTCCTCACATGAACTGCTCACTTCAGGTCCTTCCACAACATTTCCATTGGATTAAGGTCAGGACTTTGACTTGGCCATTCCAAAACATTCACTTTATTCTTCTTTAACCATTCTTTGGTAGAACGACTTGTGTGCTTAGGGTCGTTGTCTTGCTGCATGACCCACCTTCTGTTGAGATTCAGTTCATGGACAGATGTCCTGACATTTTCCTTTAGAATTCGCTGGTATAATTCAGAATTCATTGTTCCATCAATGATGGCAAGCCGTCCTGGCCCAGATGCAGCAAAACAGGCCCAAACCATGATATTACCACCACCATGTTTCACAGATGGGATGAGGTTCTTATGCTGGAATGCAGTGTTTTCCTTTCTCCAAACATAATGCTTCTCATTTAAACCAGAAAGTTCTATTTTGGTGTCATCCGTCCACAAAACATTTTTCCAATAGCCTTCTGCCTTGTCCACGTGATCTTTAGCAAACTGCAGACGAGCAGCAATGTTCTTTTTGGAGAGCAGTGGCTTTCTCCTTGCAACCCTGCCATGCACACCATTGTTGTTCAGTGTTCTCCTGATGGTGGACTCATGAACATTAACATTAGCCAATGTGAGAGAGGCCTTCAGTTGCTTAGAAGTTACCCTGGGGTCCTTTGTGACCTCGCCGACTATTACACGCCTTGCTCTTGGAGTGATCTTTGTTGGTCGACCACTCCTGGGGAGGGTAACAATGGTCTTGAATTTCCTCCATTTGTACACAATCTGTCCGACTGTGGATTGGTGGAGTCCAAACTCTTTAGAGATGGTTTTGTAACCTTTTCCAGCCTGATGAGCATCAACAACGCTTTTTCTGAGGTCCTCAGAAATCTCCTTTGTGCCATGATACACTTCCACAAACATGTGTTGTGAAGCTCAGACTTTGATAGATCCCTGTTCTTTAAATAAAACAGGGTGCCCACTCACACCTGATTGTCATCCCATTGACTGAAAACACCTGACTCTAATTTCACCTTCAAATTAACTGCTAATCCTAGATGTTTACATACTTTTGCCACTCACATATATGTAATATTGGATAATTTTCCTCAATAAATAAATGACCAAGTATAATATTTTTGTCTCATTGGTTTAACTGGGTTCTCTTTATCTACTTTTAGGACTTGTGTGAAAATCTGATATTGTTTTAGGTCATATTTATGCAGAAATATAGAAAATTCTAAAGGGTTCACAAACTTTCAAGCACCACTGTATGTCATATGAAATGGCAAAATTTTGTAAACATTTGATACATGAAAAAAGAAAATTTGCTTTTTTCCCAGTTTAATGATTTAGGAAAGGAAAATATGAACAGAGATTTACCTTCAGCCTGGAAACTTTATCCACAGACTTTGGTGCATCTTCCAGAAAGTCTACTGTGGCAGTTTTATTGGGAAACTGCTTGAATTTTAAAGTTGCAGTTTTTATTCCCTGTAAAGCTGTTAAGAAATGTGGAAAATACATTTTAAGTATAAAATAAAAACAAAATGACAAATTTGCTCATGATGTTGTTTATTTTTACCGTAACACTGATAAATCCTATTCAGTTTCCAGAATTGCAACAAAATAAAGGCAGTTTCTCACCAGTTGATGGCGTGATCTCCACCTCTGCAGTGCGTCCATCATCGGAAAGCTGAAGTCCTTTAATAGTGCATTCAGAAGACTGCTGAGAACACCAGGACTGAAGAGCTTTTTGCAGATGAGCTTTCCACCTTGAAGGTATTTCTCCTTCCCAGTGCACTTTTATATAAACCTTTGCAACATCCTGAGGTGCTGAGGGTTCTAGTCCATCGTTATCTGTTGGATCCTAATGTGTTTTTTTAAAGGCAGGAATAAATGTTATAATATTTGCAGAATTCCCATGATCCAGTTATTATGAAACATACAGTAGATATTTAGAGGAACACTGAACACTGTCTCAACACGCTTTTACTGATCAAGCTGCCTGCGCTTTCAGAGCATGGTGGTGGAACGTCTCTGTATCTCCATCATCATTACTCCTGTGGTGTTAATGTCAATAAGAGAAGAAACTCATTTCTTTCAACAAACTTCTTTTACATTACTGACCATCTGAACCAATTTCCTCTCAGCTGAGAAAAAAACAGTGAAAATTTACACTCGCTAAAGTCAGAGTTTAGCCTGATAATACTCATGATGCTTTGAGAAACTGACATTAACCTGAGAAGCAGCAGAGAGATGTGTCCGATTAGCCGCCACATACAGATCCGATGTATACAGATCCGATGTATACAGATCCGATGTATACAGATCCGATGTATACAGATCCAATGTATTCAGATCCAATGTGTTCAGATGCAGTGTGTTCAGATCCAACGTATTCAGATCCTGTAATATAAAACAACATACAGAATTTTGTTTGGAAAATACTGTGCAAATTGGAAAGTGAAATAATCACATTTTATATCTAAGGGATAAAAAATAATCTGAGTCTTAACATTTCTGTAGTGATGGCTGTATAATGCCTTCAGTTCTGTGCTGTACAGCTGTGTTAATGCAGAGCGCTGCATTTCTTTTTCATTATCTTCATTTTCATTATTTTCATTATATTTTCACATCATAATACACATCATATCTAATTTTTGGTTTTGCAGTGAAAATGTTCAGTTTATGATATTTAGCGTGTGTGTGTGTGTGTGTGTGTGTGTGTGTGTGTGTGTGTGTGTTAAAATTTAGGAATTTAAAGCCTTTATTTTTCACATTACATTAGAGCACAGTGAAATTCTTTCTCTCCATTTAACCCATCTGAAGCAGTGAAAACACACACACACACACACACACACACACACACACACACACACACACACACACACACACACACACACACACACCCTCTCTCACCCAGTCATGTGTTCACTTATTTACTCCCTCCCTCACTCATTCAGTGACTAAACCCAGTGGCTTTTCTTCTTCACACTGTTGGAGCTCCAGTTTTATACTGTTCAGTAAAACAGAAACAGTATAATTGTGTGTTCACGTCCCTGCTCTAATACTCATGCAAACCCAGACTGCTGCTGTTCCGCAGCAGGTTAATTACAAACAGCTAGTTTGATGTTCTTTTGTAAATACAAACAAACAAATGAATAAAAATTGTCACTGCGAGTTACCAAATATTGTATGCACTGTCATTTAAATAAAAATTGTAAATCTTTAAAACGAATGAAGCAAAGAAACAATAACAGGCAGGGAGCTGAGGTTTATTCAGGTATCGCTTGTTGCACTGTTTTTGTTTTTTTTTATTTCAGGAAATATTTGAGAAGGAACTGCATAATGAATATTGTCCCATTATTATTATTATTATTATTATTATTATTATTATTATTATTATTATTATTATTATTATTTACTGACAGTTTTGTCAGTAAATTACTGTGTATTTACAGTATGTAAGCTGTGTCTGAATCTACAGTATTGTAGACTACATACTGTAAATACACAGTAATTTACTGACAAAACTGTGACCAGTATTGTGCTGTAAATTTACAAGAATACAGTAAAGAATTGTACATTTATTTCTAGTAAAATACTGTAATTCTAAAATACAGTAAGGAACTGCAAAAATTCCAGTACTTTGCTGGTGAAGCTGCTGCCAGTTAATTACTATAAATTCACAGTGAAAAGTTTTACAGTGTTTAAACACATTTAATACAATAAGGAAAGATAAAGTTTAAAATAAGTTTATATTATTAAAGGGATACTTACATCAGTTGAATTTTGGACGTCCATCGGCTCGTGCATGACTAATGAAAGTTTATTTCCACTTCTAGCTTCAGATCTGGAATCAAAATCATTTAAAAGAAATCAATCCATTTCCTGATTTTCCACCATTTTCTTTATGATGGTGTGTGTTACTGATTAAACTCTCGGAAAACTGTTCAGAGGAGGAGTGTAAGAGAACTTTACACACATCATCAAGCAATTAAGGACAAAAGGCATGCTGTCCAACTCCATTCCATCAGCAGGATGAGGAAGTGTTCAGGATCTAACAAGAAAACAGAAGCAGGATCTCTTCCTGATCACTGTGTCCAGCTTTACTGACCTGCACACTCTCTATTTCTGTCTCACATTCATTATTAACACTAAAGCTTTTAGTTTGTCCACCTAAATGTCGTTATAGTATTTTAAAATGACTGTCAGTCAGTCAATCAATCTTTATTTTTAAAGCACATTTAAACAACACCGAGGTGTTTCTCAAAGTGCTGAACAGACGTAAAAACAGGGACCGGGATATAGAAACTGCTGAACAAAATAGTATTGAGATCCTAAAATATTAAAAATGAATAGCTACAGATAACCAGCAGAGTTGTAGTTATAATAAAAAATGGACCATAAAATTAATAAAAACCAGTTCAGTCAAGCACCAAAGCAAGCTGACAATGTCCAACTAGTTAAATGCTCGTGAAGATGTTTTTAGCTGAGACCTAAAAGTCGTTACCGAGGTTGTGGAGCTCACTTGAAACTGTAGGCTGTTCCACAGCCAAGGAGCAGCAACCACAAGGACACGGTCCCTCATTCATTTCAGCTTGGATCAGGGGATGACCAGCAGCAACTGATCAGAAGATCTGAGCCTTCGGTTGGGGGCATAATGAACCGGGAGCTCAGCAAGATAAGATGGTGCTAAACCATTCAGGGACTTATAAACAATAAAGTTTTAAACTCTACATTTTTCAAGCAGCCAACGAGGGGAGGTCAGAATAGGTGTAATGTGCTCAGGCTTACACTTTCCCATTAATAAATCTCACGGCCCTGTTTAGTAGGTACACATAAAGAAGGAGAAGAACTGATACCACTTTATAGTGAATTTCAGCATGAAGACATGAGTCATGTTTTCATTCTCGGTTTTGCTATGGAAAGGTTTGACCTCCTCCAGCAGTCCCAGCTGACAGAAACAAATTAATCTGTTTATCAAACTCAAGACGGCTGTCAAAAGTGACCCCGTGACTCCGAGCATGATGAACAGATAACAGCAGAAATGTGAGCCAGTCTGTGTGTCGGGGCCTCAACCGCCTGGAGGAACTCAAGAGTCAAGAAGCAATAAAAAGTCTTTCACCAAGAGTTCAGCAGGACAGTAGACATGGATACTGAAGTGCCCAACTAAAAGAAGTTTGTCGTGTTTAGGCACAGTATCTCTCCCAGAAACTCTCATTCAGAAATCAAATCTTGAAATAAAATGTTAGATTTCGGTGAAGTTACTTACAGACAGTGAGTGCTGCGTCACAGTGTGTCCTCTCTGTTTATACCCACTTCACATTTCACAGAAAGGGAAACTGAAAGTACTTTGCAGAAAGCTGATGGGCAGAACTTTTCATTGGGATAGCAGTGAGAGGAGCTGAGTGCGCTGCTGAGTTGTGGACTCTGATTGGTCAGAAGGAGTTGAGTGATTCTCTCTGACAGCAGTGCAGGTTTATACAGGCCGCTGCAGTAAGGATTATCCCACTATTATAATAGTGCTGCTAGGTTTCATATCATACGGACATTTTGTTTTTCATTACTGTATACTTACTTTTGCAGCCGCCTGTATTAATGCACTCGTTCTGATACATTATCGTTTCTATAGTAACAGCTCACCCACAGGGGCGTGTCCAGCAGACACAGCTCTGATAATAAACAGCAGCGTTGGGCATCAACGCACCAAATGAGTGACGTTCACTGAACAGGAGCATGTGTGATGATGCAATGACACTCATGGACCAGAAAGTACCTACAGGAAGTTGTCCTGAGTTATGATACTAGTTTAGGTGGTAAAATACACTCACACTAGATTTTCTTGGCTTATAAATGAAATGTGTCTGTGGTTTTACAGTAGAATACAGTAATCAGTTTGGTTTAGGACGTGGCAGTGACTGAGGGCTGGGGAGGAGGAGGAGGAGGAGGAGGAGGAGGTTCTACTGAAAAGAAGAGATCAGAGCAGCTCATTAAAAACATTTCAGAAGAACTGAATGTGAACTAGATCATTTTTAATCTGTGTGAACTTTGAGCCAACTCTGGTTAAGTGTGAACTTACACAACACTGATAAACAGATTTTAAAAAGGTGAAAATGTTTAAGTTTTCTGGAAAGAAATGTTCATTTAATATTTATGGAAGTAGTCTCCAAGACCAGAGCTTTATAATTTATATATTATAGTCAGAGATAAAGGCACAATAAATATACTCAACAAAATAAAAACTTTACACTCGTTTCAAAGTCAATAATTTGAACATTTTGGAAAATAGGTTTGAAATAACGACTGTATTCAATTATCTTGTCATTAAAGATGCTATAGCATACAGATCATGTTTGTCATGGAATCGGTTCCACCGGAAATGCAACGACAATGTCCATGATCAAAAACTGTGAGTCACAACTTAATGAAATCATGTCAATATCGGGTGTGTCCTCCATGGGCGTTCACAACTGCGATACAACGTCTCCTCATGGATTGGATGATGCGTCTGAACACAGCTTGGGGAATGCGCCGCCATATTTGTACCAACATGGCACCAAGCTCCTGCAAGTTCTGTGGAGGGTTCCTTACAGTCGGCTGTGGTGCCAGTTTGATGGAGACGTGTCTGGAGATTATGGATGGTCTGTCGACTGCATCCCATAACCCTCGCAACGTCAGTGACGGATGTTCCCGTATTCAGCATGGCCAATGGCACGTTCACGCTGAATGTTTGACAGTCGTGGCATTGCAAATTAACGAATAATTAACCATAAAACCTTGTTTTTCTGAGATGACAGTCTACTCTGCTACCGTGAGATCAATTGCACGTATATCAATAGGTCACGTCACTTGTGTCACGTGGAAACGTGATTTTAGCGTGCAGTGCTCTCGCACGTGCTACGTAGGCCCGACCAGTAGAATGAATGTGTGACGTAATGCCCTTGACAATGCATTTAACCATAATCACAACAAGAACTCTTTCAAGAAAAGTTTCTAAACACTATCTGAAAAATAATGAGTGTCAAGTTTTTATTTTTGCTGAGTGTATATTAAAGAGGTACTGCACACTTCACTGTGTGATCTGAGCTATAAACTAAATGATATGAGAGTACTGTGAAGAAACACATAAGTGCTGGTTAATCAGTGTGTGTGTGAGTCAGGGCTTTACATTCGCACCCGCCACATGCGGGTAAAATTGGGCTTTGGCGGGTAATGGCTTTAGTCCCACGAGCCACTTTGGCGGGTGGTTTATTCTGTGGTATGACAATATATTTTAATTGTAGTTTTCTCTGAAGGCCTCTGATATAATAAACGCATTGCAATGTAATATTACGCGCCTACAACTCCCATGAGCCCCTGCATAAACATTCTGACGTTAGAATTGTTTAGAACGTTTGTTAACATCTCAGATAAAATCAGTGATGCGGTAACCTGCGGTTAATGAACGAAGCAACAAAGTTGCTGACGACTGACAGGCGCACTATGTGGCGGCACATAGCTGGAGTTTCAAACCCTGCTGCTCGGGGAAAAAGGGGCAGAGATGATCAGGGCCGGAGCAGCATTTTAAAATCACCGAGGTCCGTGATGCGCAAAGCGCGCGCCGAAAATGTTCGACATATTTAAATGAGAGGGTGAATTACACACCACACAAGAGATCTATTCCTAAAATTATTTTTAATGGTGTTTGAACTGAACATCAGTTTTGAAAAAAAAAAATCATGTATGTGGCAAGATTGAGAATAATTGAAGCTTGTTTAATGGTTTGATCTGGCCCAAGCAATGAGGACAAAAGATCCCCTAACCATGTAGCCTGTGGAACTGAGATACATTAACAATCTGGCATCCGTTACACCGACACACAACATTCTGGGGAAAAAAATCAGTATACACCACCATGTTTTAGGCAAAGTTATCCAAGGCAAACATAAGCTGAAACTTTCCCCTCTATTGCTTTGGCTTATCGAATGATTTATTCTTAAAATCACAAACAAGGCAGGCTACAACCAGAGGTGATTCTAGAGTCTGTTATGGCCCCAAGCAAAAATTTCCAGGGGGCCCTTCTGACCAGTGTTCATCGCCAATATGTTATACGGTAAATAATCTGATACCAACGAAAAATGTATGAAACCAAAGTTTTTTAAATTCCAAATGTGAAAATACAATGGTAAAGAACAATAAAAACAATAAAAAACAAAATAAATAAGCCCTTGGGCCCCGACTCTCATGGGGGCCCCTGGGCCAGGGGGCCCCAAGCAGTTGCCTGCCTTGCCTGTTCACAAGCTGCATGTCTGGCTACAACTGTGCTGCTTTGAAAATGTAAATTGAACAGCTTGATGAAAGTGCGCTGATGGTTCCCATGAAAAAAGCGTGTCTCCTGCACTGCGTTCCTCCACAGAGTTGTACGCTCATTTGCTTTTGTGTTCTTGGTCTCAGAGCCGCACCAAACACACACAGAAGACAGAATCAACGTTTAACATCATTAATAATGCACTTTTTATGGAGACGTTTTAATGTTATTCTTTATTTTTTTATCCAGTTGAATATTTAGTGTACAAATGTATTTTCAGCTCTTAAAAATGACTGAGGTCTGGACAGCGGGGGCCCCAGAGCTGGCTGCGACCATGGAGACGAACAAGACGCTAATAGGAAGATAAGACAGTTCAATGACAAATGGAAGTTCAGGTGAGATTGGCTAGTTCATAGCAAAACCGAAAATACCCTGTACTGCGAAGACTGTAGAAAGTCTGGCAAAGACGGGCACCAGCAATTTTAAACTCAAAACTATAAAGGACCACGAAAAGTCAAAAGCACACATCGGTACTATAACATCAAAACAGGCGAAGACGGCTGGTTCACTACAGGACAGCATTGCTTTCAGTCCCTGGCTGTCATGAAGTCGGCTGAGCTGGAGAGGATGGAGCTGCTGTTTAGAAACGTTCACACGATTGTGAAGTTGATCCGCCCCAGCTATCAACTTACGGCCTGCTGGAAGCCTCAGGTCACGAAGACCATTTTTCATGGACCATTCAGACTCATCTAATGATGAATGTAATGAGGACATTTAACGTCTCTCTCTACACGTTCTCTCTCACACACACACACACACTATTAATAGATAATACATAAAATACATAATAATACTTGATAATACACAGAATACTTGCATATTGAAACATCAAATGTTTTTCAGTGGTAAATGTTTTGAATTGGACTTTTAATATTAGAATCAGTTCAGTTGTACTGAATTATTTTTCATATACGATATTTCATATTGTAAGGGGCTTGAATTTGAGTTCAATAAACAGAATACTCTGTTTATATTTTTGTCTGAACTGGTTGCATGTTTTCATATAGGGAGCGACCTTAACAGCACTGAGTACCTGAGTGCTACTGTAGAGATACATTATACGCTGCCGTTCATAATTAAACCTAGATCTTCCGAACTTTAACGTATCATGGTGAAGAAAAAACTTCGATTTCCTGGCAACAAAATTGTGGCTAGTGAAAAGGCTGAATGGCTAGTGACTCGGGGAAACCACTAGCCACAGTGGCCGGTGAGCAAAAAAGTTAATGTAAAGCCCTGGTGTGTGTGTGTGTGTGTGTGTGAGAGAGAGAGAGAGAGAGAGAGAGTGTGTGAAAGAGAGAGCGTGTGCTCATAGATGTTGTGTGTGCATGTGAGTGCGTACTTGAGAGAGTGGGCCCTAATAATTAAGAGAGATTATTTTCTGTAACGCGCTCCGCTGTTACACTGTGCGACTGTAACGCGGTGTAGTGTTTTGTTTCCCCGCAGTGGCTTCCAGGGCCCTGTACTACGAACGGAGCTTAACCTACCCAGAAGTAACCCAGGGTTCCCCCGCTAAACCGGGGTTGACAAAACCTGGTTATCTTGTTTGGGGTTAAACGGAACTACGACGCCAGTTATGAAGTTGATTTGTTGAACCTGGTTTAACCTAATCAGGGTTAATGCGCGTTCACGTTAAAGGGGAGGTTATCAGCGCAAATCCCCGCTGTTCACAATGGCACGGTCGCCGCACTTCACGGAGGAAGAATGCGCTGTCATAATGCAAAGCTACGAGGAGTTCAAAACAACATTAAGAGCAAAATCTAACACAGCGGCTGCCAATAAGGAGCGGCAAGCATGTTGGCAACGAATTGCCGATCGGGTAAATGCGCAAGTACATTCTCCCTTCTACATGTTCCAGAACAGAAGTATAGGATGAGAGAAGCTTCATGATCAATCACAAGTCACAGAAAATGGTCCTTCGACGTGGCCCCAGTCATATATAGCTTGTTTAATGTCCGAAAAATCCTGAATAAAATTTGGCATGGTAAATTCATGGAGTCGCCTACTTAAGCTGATCTGTGCACAGAGTCACATGAATTAGGATGACTGACTGTTCAGTCCCTTTGACTAAGTTGGTGTCGGTCCTGTGGACATTTCAGAGGCAACAGCAGTGCCAAACGCACCTGGCAACAGGTGAAAATGAAATATAAAAACATCATTCATAATGGGGTGTGTGTGTGTGTGTGTGTGTGTGTGTGTGTGCGCGTGCAAGCAAGCATTCATTTGCCTTTTATTTATTCAAGTTTTATCTGTTTGCCTAATAGTTCAAATTGTTTTGTATATAGTTTATAATGTTGTTGTGTGATATTAATGATAATATTGTAGGAAAACTACTTTGCACGGACGTTCATTTAATTTATTCTATCATCATTTTGTTTGTTCTATTTTTGTGTATTTTATTTATTTATCTGTTTGTATATATTTTTCTAATAATAATATTTTTGCATTAATAGTTTGTTTTTTCCTATTAAAATAATCTTGTGTTCTTGTTATAACTTTATCTATTTATCTGACTGTTTAGTTGTATCTATTTTTGTTACAATTTCAATATTTTTAATATAGAAAGTTTGTTTTTTTCTATTAAAATGTTCTTGTGTGATAACTAGTTCTTGTGTTATATTTATTGTAGTTGTATCTATTTTGTATCTCAGACTTAAATATTTTTGTAAAACAAGTGTTTTTCTATAAAATATTCTTGCGTTCTTGGTAACTATGCTCTTGAGTGTTTTTTTTTTTTTTTTTTTTACAGAAAAGCCGTTCTGCATGGACATTCATTGAAGCCCTCATTGTTTTTTAATGGTTATTTATGAGCGTTTAGGGGTTACAATAATGTAAGTCTAGGTTGCTTTATATAAAAGGTATGTCCAGAAATATTGATGTCACTGTCTAAGCAGAGGGATCTGGCTTCTTTAGACGCTGTCTTCTTAAAACTGAATAAATATTTAAAAAGAGCCGAATGAGCCAGTCTTTTGAACGGCTCTTTTCAAAGAACGGATCACAAAGATGCGGATCCCATCAAAGAGCCATAAATCCCATCTCTAATCTGCGCTCCGATATCGCACGGGTCATCCAGGTACGCTGGCATTGTCTCTAGAGGAAATGCTGGTGGAGAGGTGGTGTTTAAAAAGGGTGTGGTTAATCGGAAACCTCGGGTTAACCAAGAACATAACCTGAGACGAGCAGGTTTGAGATGCAGCGCAAGTTGCCATGGCAGCAGACCTCGGTTTGAACATAGCCAACTTTCGTAGTATGGGTTAATCGGGAAGTTACGCTGCACGTGATCAAGTTACTCTCGAAGTTACCCTGGTAAGCCAGAAAACCCGCTTCGCAGTACAGGGCCCTGGGCACAAGCAGAGACTCAGGCTGTGACACCGCATTTTGTTTAGGCCACGCCCCCAGGAGTGTTATGTTTGTAAAGAGATGAAGAGTTCGGAGTTCCGCCCACCGCGACTAGAGGAAGTGTAAGATCGTTAATAAAGATGCCATAACGGCTAAAGAGAATCCGAATCCTGTTCCAGCCTGTCAGTCAGGAACCCTCGCAGTTTCTCGCAAACGCATACAAGCCCAATTACCTCACTTCCTGTTGGGCGTGGCTAATGCATAGGAAGCGCTATGAAGTCCCTGGGCCACGCCCGGGCTAAACATCTGTGGCTGAGAAGCGGTGACAAGGGCTGATGTGTGTATCAAATTTCATGAGTTTCCGTGCATGGGGGCCGCTTCAAATAAGGCCAAGCGCGACAGAATAATAATAATAATAATAATAATAATCCTTCGAAAAACAGCAGAGTCTCCGCCCCGAACGCTGCCCGGGCCCTAATAAAGGCGGGGTTTATTGCGGGTGTAGTGGAGGAGACAGTGCGCGGCTTTCTGTGGCTTTTTCAGAATAAGAGTGCAAAAGCTAGCCTGTATTTAACACGGGTTTTCCTGTTACATTTCAAAATAAGAGTTTATATGAAGGGCATGATTTCAGTATTAAAGTTTATTCTTGTTTTTGGTGAACACTGAGTAGAACAAATAATAAATACTGATGATTTAACAATAGTAAGATAAAAAGGAGTTCATTACATGATTACATGACTGTAATTTGAATGTTTTTGATTTGTTTAATTTGTAATATGTGTTTTGAAATAAGCCAGTCACGAACAGAGTGAGACGTCAGACAGTCCAAGTAACGCAGAGACGTCAGACAGTCCGCGTAACGCAGAGACGTCAGACAGTACGAGTAACGCAGAGACGTCAGACAGTACGAGTAACGCAGAGACGTCAGACAGTCCGCGTAACGCAGAGACGTCAGACAGTCCGAGTAACGCAGAGACGTCAGACAGTCCGAGTAACGCAGAGACGTCAGACAGTCCGAGTAACGCAGAGACGTCAGACAGTCCGAGTAACGCAGAGACGTCAGACAGTCCGCGTAACGCAGAGACGTCAGACAGTCCGAGTAACGCAGAGACGTCAGACAGTCCGAGTAATGCAGAGACGTCAGACAGTCCGCGTAACGCAGAGACGTCAGACAGTCCGCGTAACGCAGAGACATCAGACAGTCCGAGTAACGCAGAGACGTCAGACAGTCCGAGTAACGCAGAGACGTCAGACAGTCCGAGTAACGCAGAGACATCAGACAGTCCGAGTAACGCAGAGACGTCAGACAGTCCGAGTAACGCAGAGACATCAGACAGTCCGAGTAACGCAGAGACGTCAGACAGTCCGAGTAACGCAGAGACGTCAGACAGTCCGCGTAACGCAGAGACATCAGACAGTCCGAGTAACGCAGAGACGTCAGACAGTCCGCGTAACGCAGAGACGTCAGACAGTCCGAGTAACGCAGAGACGTCAGACAGTCCGAGTAACGCAGAGACGTCAGACAGTCCGAGTAACGCAGAGACGTCAGACAGTCCGAGTAACGCAGAGACGTCAGACAGTCCGAGTAACGCAGAGACGTCAGACAGTCCGAGTAACGCAGAGCAGCACAGACACTCAGGACTGATGTGTGTTTTTGTTACTGTTCCTTCAGGAATAAAATTCAATAGACTACACAAAGGATCAGCCACAGCGTCATTCTTATAAGTGTAACATAAGCAGGTCTCACAGTGCCATAAAGCATTACGCAGTTTTTATGAGCGGTCTCAGGGACACACCACCAGAGTTATGCAGTGCTATAACTGGCAAACTGGGCACAGACTCGGGACGAGCCATTCTCCCTGTTACCAGTCAGTGCACCAGCAAAATGATTTTGAAGCTGATATTTTGAGGTAAAAATCCTACCAAATGTTCCTTCCAGGTCACTGAGTGATATTTATTCAGTTCCAGTTCCATTTTTCTGTTATTAATCTGTAATATTCTTTTATGAACATATATTTATAGTATCAATTTTTGTTTATTCTGACCTTGATCTTCAGTAACCTCTTCACTGTGGTCAGGGTTTCAGGAACACTGGGAGAAACCTGGAGAGTTCACTCTGGATGAGCTGCCAGTCCAAGAAAAAAATATTCTTTATTCTTTTTAAAAGTAAACTTATATTTGAAAATATAAACTGTAATGGGTCATAGGGCAGCTTACTATCTCATAGTTCTTATTTATTTTTTATATTAGTGAAAATGAATAGTACTGGAATACTGTATTTGAATAATTTCCATATTTTAATATTTTGGCATTTTACTTTCATTTGATTTTAAAGATGATTGAAATTATTTTATTAAAAAAGTTTCAAAATATATGTAAGACAATTTTAAATATGTTATTTTAAAATGTCTAATTTATTTGTAATAATAGTAATTTATATTTTTATAATATTTCATTAAGGTCAGCACGGTGGTGTAGTGGTTAGCGCTGTCGCCTCACAGCAAGAAGGTCCTGGGTTCGAGCCCCGTGGCCGGCGAGGGCCTTTCTGTGCGGAGTTTGCATGTTCTCCCCGTGTCCGTGTGGGTTTCCTCCGGGTGCTCCGGTTTCCCCCACAGTCCAAAGACATGCAGGTTAGGTTAACTGGTGACTCTAAATTGAGCGTAGGTGTGAATGTGAGTGTGAATGGTTGTCTGTGTCTATGTGTCAGCCCTGTGATGACCTGGCGACTTGTCCAGGGTGTACCCCGCCTTTCGCCCGTAGTCAGCTGGGATAGGCTCCAGCTTGCCTGCGACCCTGTAGAACAGGATAAAGTGGCTACAGATAATGGATGGATGGATAATACCTCATTAATCTTTACATGGATTCAAAACACATGATTGTGGCACAGTAAAGACCGAGTACAAGATCTCAGTTTACTGCAAAACTCTGGGATTCTTCTCACCTTCTGGAATCCCCCCAAGTCTCAAATCATCCTCCTCCCTTTTACATCTCTGACTCTTCCACTGACTCCGCCCTTCACATCTCTCAGACTCTGAACAATCACATGGGTTTAAATCAAGTCACTTTTATTTGTATTTATTTGTGCGGTGTTAATATGGACAGATACAGCAGTGTTGAGAGAAAAACTCTCCGGGAAGACATGAGGCAGAAACCTTAAGAGGAAACAGACTGTAAGGAAACCCATCCTCCTCTGGATGAAAGATAACAGTGTGATTTATAAATCATTACTGACTTATGGTTACGTTATTTATTTTGTATCATGGACATTTTCTGCCATTGCCGGTTTCTCTTTTTTTTTTGGGGGGGGGGCTATGGGAAAATAAGTCATTAATCAAAATTTGAGATGTTTTCATAATTTATATGATCTACTTGTATTTTAATTTATTTTTGAGAATCCACCAGTCCAGCATGTAATATCACAGGCAATCTGAAACTACTAAACAAAAGCAAATTATTTAAAATAAGCTGCATTAACTTTTCTACGATGCAGTAAAAACAGAAGACACAGAAAACTGAATTCAAAGGAAAAGAAATCCATCAAACAAAAATATTAACGATAACAATTCATCACCTGAATAATAATCTGCATTATGCTGGTTATGCCCTGTTAAAAGTAACTTTAATTTAAGCATTTTCATATACTTTTCTTTATGACACCAGATACAGTTATATTTGTATTGATTTTTTTGTTTGTTTTTAATTTTTAAAGTATTAAAGCTTTATGTAAATTATGACTTCAGAATTCTGCATTTTTCATCTTTACTCGATGCCTTTGGCCTTCAGCTCTTCCTTCACCCGTTTTAAGTAGTCAGGGTCTGGATAGCCGTAACTGTGGAAAGAAGAAATTCATGTTACCTTTAATATTCTGGTGTGTGTGCTTAAGTGTGTGTGATGTACGGTACGACACAGTGACTCAATATTTATAGAATTTATTTAGCAGTCACTCTGCTTACCTTTGAGGTCCACCGTGTGTATTCGTCTTGTGATGAATATCATTCCAGATGACCATATTGTCTGCTCCAGTTGTTCTGGAGACTCCGACAGTGAAAATGAGTTTCTGCTTAAAAGCCCTTCTCAGCAGTGAGAGCACATGGTTTCCTTCAGCATTGTTCGGTAAGTACGCAGTGCGAGAAGTCCCAGAGTAATGTTCTCCAGGGTTTGGATGTTCATTCTGAATAATAAAGTTGTAGAAAATGGGATTAGAGCTGTAACATGGAGAGAAGCTAATGATAATGTAAGCAGTAGAACACCTGCAGTTGTATAACTGTCGTACTAAGGACACACAGGTTTCATTAAAATTAGTGCCGTTACTGACTTTCCCTTTCCATTTGTCCATGAGGAAATCCTGTCACTAATATACACTCTGTTCTATTACTTTATCAACCCAAGTGCAGGTTGCTGTAGGCCATGGGCCATATATGCCGTATATGCCCCTGAATATGAAATCAACTGGTAATGGTGAATAATTTGGGACTCGATAGCCATTTTGAACACAAGTTTCATGCTACGGTCAAAAATGTTACATTTCCATCAGTGTCACACATCAAATGGCTTCATTCCTTCTGATTATGTCAGAATGGCGAATCTCCCACCCTGCAGGACGTCCCATATCCAACACATTCAGAGGGTGAACCTGCAAATTGGAATCTGGAAAAGCGCACACTTTCCTCAACCTGTGAGTCCCAGTGTGAGCCAAGGTCATGGTTGGGAGGAACACGATGGAAAGCTGCATCCTCTCTGGTATGAAGGAGACGTCTGGCCGTGAGAGCTCGCCAGCGTCACTCACGTTACGTCTGACTCCACAGACAGTGATCACGATTCAGATACAGACTTTTCATTTGTGCCTGGAAGTGAACGTGATGGATATGAAAGCGACAGTGGTTCTGAAGATTAATATTGATGAACAGTGCAAAAGAAGATTTTCTTTCAGTACTTACCTCTGTTTCTTGTCATATACCGGAAATTTAACATTTTTGACCGTAGTGTGCAACTTGTGTTCAAAATGGCTGTCGAGTCCCAATTTATTCACCGTTACCAGTTGATTTCATTTTGAGGGACCCCAAAGATTAAAAAATTCTTGGTTTGGTAGAGGTGTGTGTGTGTGTGTGTGTGTGTGTGTGTGTGTGTGTGTGTGTGTGTGTGTGTGTGTGTGTGCTGGGGGAGCATAAGGGGCATATCTGGCCCATGGCTTGCTATCTGCCTGCTTGATCAGTGGTTAAATTAATATCACTGTAAAATCAGAAGCTTATCCAGAAAATTCTATAATCTGGCACATTTTCCTTTTTCATTTAAACAGCAAACAAATGACAGATGAACATTTATTGATTTTTAAATCTAAATATGTCAGATCTAATAGTCTTTATTCTGATAATTAATCACAGTTTGCTAGAGTTGAGGTGTCAGATAATCATTAAGAAAAATAAAGAATGTTCTCTTACTGTCTGAATGCCACTGGGTATGTCGTAAGAAATGGTGATCGTGCCACAGTGAGGAAATCCAGGGAGCTCTGGGTACCTGGAATGTCTGACATCCATTTTTCCATCCGGCTGGTTTCCTTTTAATATCCCAAAGACTTTCTGACACAAAGCGCAAATTTTTCCTCTGCTCCGGATTGACTGTTCCAGACACTCCTCACAGAACTCATGACCACAGTCCAGTTTTGTCTTTTGAGTAAACGTATCCAAGCAAATCGGACATTTATCTTCTTCACTTTCATTTTCTTTACCGTTTTCTTTTGCTTTATTTGGGAAATCTTGGTTAAAATCAGACTTCTTCTCTGGTCCATTTCTGAAGTCAGGACCATGTGACCCTCTCTTCACATCCAGCCTCATTTGTCCTCTCTGAAACCCACTTGCCTGTGGAAAATCCCATGGATATCCAAACATTTGCTTCGTCTTCTCATCAAATACAGGATGTCCAATAATCTTCTCAATAGCATCTATAGCAGGAATGAGATGCTTTGGCAGTCCAAAAAGTTTCCAGCTTCCGTTACTTTCTCCTCCACCAACATGGGCGTGGACAGGGCAAATTATTTCAAATGCCCGGGACACTCTTTCAGTGTCGGAAGGATTTTCAAGTTCACAGGTGACTGCTGATGTGACTAGCTTTTGGTAGAGACGAGTTAAGGCACTGAGAGCGTGAGCTTCAAGATTGACCTGCTGAGTTCCTCTGGACTGCGCCGACACCTTAATCAGTCCTTGGACAGGTTCACCATCAATCCGAACTCCATATTTATCTTCAATCTCAGTAATCTGTTTCTGAAACACAACCTTCATCAGACGCCAGTGTGCCTCATCCATCTCAACTGGAGCTTGAGTGTCCTTGATGTCCATGTCCAGGTTCTGAGCGGCCTGCATTGAAGTCTCCCTGATGTCACTCTCAGTGTTATGTGACTTGCTGGGGATAAATGATGTTGAAACACCTTGATCCAAATGTAACCTCTTTGCAACCACTGATGTTTTTTCTTTTGGCCCAAACAGCAGGTAGTTATTTGCTGACAGACTTAGCACGAGCTTGTGCTGTTCATTTGGAATATTACGCAGTGTCTCTTTCATAATATCAGACTCCATGTGTTTTTGAGGGACATGAACAGATTTGAGAGTCTCATTAATATTCTGTACAAGATCAGAAAACTCCTTTGTAGCTCTACTGACAGGATCACTCTCGCTCTTCTCATTCGTTTTCTCAGCAGAGATTGAAACATGACTTTCTGCATTTATTTTAACTCCAAACTTCTTCTCAATTTGTTCCACTTCCTTCCTGTAAGCTTGGTTCAGGTACCAGTACAAAAAGAGAGGGACAGTAAGATCATGAGAAGCTCTGGACATCTCAGTGTGTCCTGCATCATTAGAAGCAGCTTCAGCATCCTTCTTGAGCTGAGATGGAGTTGTTTCTGGATAAGTCGTGTCTGCATCAGGTGTGTTCATCTAAAAAATATGGAAATACACATTTATCAACTTTATTGAGAGCCAAATTATAGCTTTTACATTTTAATGTTTAAATTTCTAGGATTAGAGGTGTGAAAATGGTTTGTTTGGACTGATACCAATCTTATCGTGTCATACAGAACAGTTTTTAAAAATCTGAATGAAACAAAAAATGACCACAAAACCATTACACGGCAGTATGTTGTGCACGTGGCCATCAGAGGGCGCTCTTCCACAAAGTCACTGGCATTTTTGTATGAGTTTGTGTTCATCTACAACCTGTTTTGGACAGTTACCTTGATGATCTGTCATTTTCCCTCCATTATTATTATTATTATTACTATTATTATTATGAATGCACAGGTGATTATAGGAAATTGCATGCTGATTGGTCAAGAGATTCGGACTATTTCTCGATAATCACCTCGAGCAACTCGGTAAAATGGCAGCTAATCACTTCGTCACTGTAAGTGAGGAAGAATTACAGATGATAAAAGAAAATGCTGTTCCTAAAAACACTAACGATGCTCTGAAGTTTGGTCTAAAACTATTGAAAGGGAGGTGGGGTTGGGATTTATTTGACTGATTTCAAAACAAAGTATTTTATGTGACTCAGCGTAGAGAAGTGACACAAGCCTGCGGCGCAAAGTTATTACATTTACACGAAGATTTTGAAGTCTGAAATAAATTATTTTTTAAAAATAATCAACTGCGCATTTATACTAAAACAATTATCCGCCTCAGGCTCAGTGAATATCAGTGAATAATAACCTTGACTTCGTCTCAGTTATTATTCGTCGACATTCACCCCGCCTTCACCTTTTGACAAATGAAAAAAAGAAAATTTGCTTTTTTCCCAGTTTAATGATTTAGGAAAGGAAAATATGAACAGAGATTTACCTTCGGCCTGGAAACTTTATCCACAGACTTTGGTGCATCTTCCAGAAAGTCTACTGTGGCAGTTTTATTGGGAAACTGCTTGAATGTTAAAGTTGCAGTTTTTATTCCCTGTAAAGCTGTTAAGAAATGTGGAAAATACATTTTAAGTATAAAATAAAAACAAAATGACAAATTTGCTCATGTTGTTGTTTATTTTTACCGTAACACTGATAAATCCTATTCAGTTTCCAGAACTGCAACAAAATAAAGGCAGTTTCTCACCAGTTGATGGCGTGATCTCCACCTCTGCAGTGCGTCCATCATCGGAAAGTTGAAGTACATTAATAGTGCATTCAGAAGACTGCTGAGAACACCAGGACTGAAGAGCTTTTTGCAGATGAGCTTTCCACCTTGAAGGTATTTCTCCTTCCCAGTGCACTTTTATATAAACCTTTGCAACATCCTGAGGTGCTGAGGGTTCTAGTCCATCGTTATCTGTTGGATCCTAATGTGTTTTTTTAAAGGCAGGAATAAATGTTGTAATATTTGCAGAATTCCCATGATCCAGTTATTATGAAACATACAGTAGATATTTAGAGGAACACTGAACACTGTCTCAACACGCTTTTACTGATCAAGCTGCCTGCGCTTTCAGAGCATGGTGGTGGAACATCTCTGTATCTCCATCATCATTACTCCTGTGGTGTTAATGTCAATAAGAGAAGAAACTCATTTCTTTCAACAAACTTCCTTAACATTAGCTGTAACTACAGTATAAACAGATCAAAGTGACATTTTGTACTTTAACAAAGGAAGCTGCATAATAATTAGCAGGAAGCTGTATTAAATCATCTAAAACCTCATGAGATGATCTGAATGTGGAATAAAGTGAACAGCATCAGTGAGAAACATTAATATAAACATTTAGCTCCTGCTTTCCTAGATCTGTCCAGGTATACTTTACTTATATAGACTAAAAACCTCTTCTTCTTCTTCTTCTTTTTAATCATGTCAGTATGAGCGTTGTGTTTTATCTTCTCTTCAGCTAATAAATGTCCACTACATCATGACTAAATTTAATATTTACCTTCTGACTGACAGAATCTTTCTTGTGTTTTGTAACAGAATTCTTAGATGTTGATGAGGACATCGAGAAAAAAAACACACACACTGTCAGTCTAAACTCAGCAAAGTCTGCATTAAAACTGGTTATGATGAATTTACAGTCCCAGGATTAACCTGTGTATGATCTCCAGCGTCAGTGGGAGGACCATCATCATCAGGTGATGTATTCATGTCCTGCAAATAAAAATATCATATAAACACACACACACACACACACACACACACACTGCACATCTAAAAATCTCACATTATTTTACTGAGTGATCATATTTACACTCCGGTATTTAAACAACTTGATTTCATTTTTTCCTTGCTGTATTTTCCTGCTCTGAGTGCCTTATGACTTTCCTTACACTGTAATACCAATGTATGGGGGAAATATAGGACAATATTAGATATTTATTTCCTTCTTGTGTTCGTTTTAATATTAGCATTTTTTTTGTCTCATGGAGCACTGCGCTTCTTTCATTATATCTCAAATATCGCAATACACATCATATCTTTTTTTTTTTTACTGTTTTTCCAGTAAAAAAAAAATCTTCACTTTATGATATCTATTACGTGTTAAATTTGATCTTGCAGTACCAGTGACATGCCCATGTTGATATGGTTTTGTTGTGGACCTGAATTCATGGCCATCGATGAACAAATTTCCACCAAAAACAAGACATCTATGGTCAGTTTACTAAAATAAAAACATTAACTTTACATTAATGGCATTTGGTAGATGCCCTTATCCACAGTAGCTTACAGTGGTGCTTGAAAGTTTGTGAACCCTTTAGAATTTTCTACGTTTCTGCATAAATATGACCGAAAACATCATCAGATTTTCACACAAGTCCTAAAAGTAGATAAAGAGAACTCAGTTAAACAAATGAGACAAAAATATTATACTTGGTCATTTATTTACCATCATTTATATACTTGGTCATATTTCTTACCAAGATGGCGGAACAGGTGTTTTCACGTTTGTCTGTGTAGCTAAACTGTGTTTATATCTGTTTGAATGGGATTCAACCATTCACTACCAGATTCAACCATTCACTACCAGATTCAACCATTCACTACCAGATCTGATAAACTTATATTCTGGGACTTCAGAACTTAAACCGCAGCAGCATTCGCAAACAGCAGGGCCGTGCAAAGACCTTTGGAGGGGCAGGGGCTCAACATTCAAAAAAGGGCACTTGGAACAAATTTTTCACACAAGTTAACTTTATTCAAAACTAAATTTCAATTGCAACTGAACATTCTGTGTGTGTGTGTGTGTGTGTGTGTGTGTGTGTGTGTGTGTGAGATCCATCTAAATGCTGCAGTATTCTTCAAAGCAGCAGTCTTCGGTTTGCCATGTTCTTGAAAATGTCTATGACAACACTGTATTCAATATGGATATCTTCACTAAATGAAGATTAGTCTGACCTGTAGTTTTCTTTCTGACCCAACTGGACAGAGATCCACTGCCTTTTACTGCCTCCCGCAGCTCCTTCTCTTTCTGCTTCTTTATCCTCTCTTTCCTTGGCATCTTTGCATAATGCAGGCTTTCACTTATTTAGAAAACGTTTCCCTATGTTTTAACTCCACTAACCTAAGCTACTAGAACATAATAGTCTTGATAGAATATGTTGTGGACGTCGTCATTCAGCCTTAAGTTTTCGAAGCTGCTAGAATATGTTATTAACGCCGTCGTTCAAACTAAAGTTCCCGAATCTGCCGCGTTAATGAAATGGATGGAGCAAACGGCCTCGGCGGCTTCATTAAATGATAAACAACCCTACGCATTTACTGTTGTGTTCTAAGCTGCACAGTATTGCATGTTCAGATAAGAAATGAAAGGAGACTCTCAGTGTGACCCACCATGCCGTTCCTCGCACTGTCTCCCACTGCCACCCGCCTGCACGCGCTTTCTGCACGGAGGCGCACTGAACGTCACGGATTGATGCCCGCATTTACAGAGAAAAACGTTATTTTATAAATCTATAATTTCATATATTATTGTCAAATTGTAGAGAATATTGATGTTGGGGCTAACTTATCTTTTACAAATATTAAAAAAACCCAGTCCGTATGAAAAGGGCACTTTGGACAGCAAACAGAAAAGGGGCGGGGCTAGAGCACCTGCAGCACCGGTTCACTGCACGTGGGTGGCAAACAGCAATATAATTAAGCCTAATTAACAAACGCGCAACTTGGATAACATCAACATCATGAAAGCGGTTGGCCTGCTACTCCTGCTTGTTTATATGCTGAGCTTACCTGAGGAGTGTGTTCTGCGATGTGATGAGCAACTGAACGTAGGTATTCCGGATTGGTTTTCCGAGTTCCGGCACTATGGTGCTTCTTTCAAGAAGCACTGCTTTCCACCTGACTTCATCCACTACCTCCACCGAGGCCCCGCTGGGACTGCTGCCCCGATGGACAGAGATCCGACCCATGCCCACCTCTAAGCGTGAGCAGGGATCCTGGGCTACCCGGTCAACAAAACCAGCAACCCTGTGGATTATTCTACTCCTGTTTCTCTCCGGGAACTTTCACCCCAATCCAGGCCCAGAGCGGATTGAATTCACGAACCCCGACGAACTAAAAAACAGTAGTGGCTTGCGGTTTTTTCATGTTAATGTACGTAGCCAGGGCCGTAACCAGGATTTTTCAAATACCGAGGTCAGACACTGCGATACATCTTATTTGCCAAAAAAAAAAAAGTCCTAATATGATGACTTTTCATACATTTTGGAAACGAGTCAAAATCACAAGCCCAACAAGATGAACATGTAGGTGAACATGTTTATTTTAACAATTTCAAAACTGCACGATCACAAAAGTATTTTGTGTGGGTGAGTGAGTGTGAGTGAGAATGAGTGTGAGAGAGAATGAGAGAGTGTTAGTGTGAGTGTGAGTGAGTTAGTGTGAGTGAATGAGAGTGAGTGAGTGAATGAGAATGAGTGTGAGTTAGTGAGTGAGTGAGTTAGTGTGAGAATGAGTGTGAGTGAGTGAGAATGTGAGTGAGAGTGACAACGCAATCTAGCCGAGCCTGAATGGACTTCAATTGCTTTTTAAAAAATATCTGCCCTTTTCAATAGCAAAATACTAGACGGTTATTGGACAAAACCGACTAAACCGCTCCATTGGGAGACTGAGCCTCACTGGAGATGGGAGTCAATAAGAGGGGCGGGACAAGACTTCCCGAGAGGAGGCTCATCTCCAGCTGCTGATTGGAGGAGGAGCTGTGAACGCGGCTGGGCTGCTCATGATTGACAGAAAGCAGTCAGAGGCGGTACATCATGTTGTAAATAAAATGTGAACATAAGTTTGCTACCCGTTTTCATTTCCGTTCGAAAATACAACCAATGATCAAAACAATAGTGTCTTGTGTTCCCGTTAGCCTATAGTCTGGTAAGTTAGCAAAATAGCTCAAGTCTCGTCAGCACCAATAACTTCATAAACAACAGGTCACGACTGTCCAGCCTTTTCTGATCTGAAACGCACCAAATCACATCGAGAGAGAGAATAAAAGAGTTTGTGCTGCCTGGAAAACGAAAATCCTATCTAGCTAAGTGGCTTCCACTGTTGTTGCTTGAAATGCTAATTAAAATTGCACTGTTAATGATCATAAGCATTCCGGCACATAACTGTCAGTGACTGGCAAAATGAACTCCCCTTCTTCCCTCTTTCTTTTTCTCTCACTTGCTGACTTTCCAGAGCTGAGTTTGGTTTGTTTTAGTGTAGTAGACTTCTTCATCTTATGTCAGTTTTCAGATTCCACGACTAATTGACAAACTGGCTGGCTGCGGAGTCGGACCTTGATGAGAACACTTCTCAGCTCTTGTGTATCCCGCGGTGCTGAGCTGACTATCGCGAGGCTGCCGGATATGAAATGTTTCCAATGTCGGATATTTCAGCTTCGTTTAAAAATGATTATGTGGATTTATTTTTAGACAAACACATGAGAACAGGGGGATGCAAGCTGAATTTAGAATTTTCCCCCGATCAAAGTCAGAACGATTTTCATCATATATTAATTTCACATTTCTGAGTGAAAAAAAAATACCGTGGGAAAAAATGCCGAGGACATGAGCTCGGTGTCCTCAATGGTAGTTACGGCCCTGTGTGTGTGTGTGTTCAGTAGTGTAGCTGAAGGACGCAGTGTGTGTGTGTGTGTGTGTGTGTGTTCAGTAGTGTAGCTGAAGGACGCAGTGTGTGTGTGTATGTGTGTTCAGTAGTGTAGCTGAAGGACGCAGTGTGTGTGTGTGTGTGTGTGTTCAGTAGTGTAGCTGAAGGACGCAGTGTGTGTGTGTGTGTGTATGTGTGTTCAGTAGTGTAGCTGAAGGACGCAGTGTGTGTGTGTGTGTGTGTGTGTATGTGTGTTCAGTAGTGTAGCTGAAGGACGCAGTGTGTGTGTGTGTGTGTGTGTGTATGTGTGTTCAGTAGTGTAGCTGAAGGACGCAGTGTGTGTGTGTGTGTTCAGTAGTGTAGCTGAAGGACGCAGTGTGTGTGTGTGTGTGTGTGTGTATGTGTGTTCAGTAGTGTAGCTGAAGGACGCAGTGTGTGTGTGTGTGTGTGTATGTGTGTTCAGTAGTGTAGCTGAAGGACGCAGTGTGTGTGTGTGTGTGTATGTGTGTTCAGTAGTGTAGCTGAAGGACGCAGTGTGTGTGTGTGTGTGTGTTCAGTAGTGTAGCTGAAGGACGCAGTGTGTGTGTGTGTGTTCAGTAGTGTAGCTGAAGGACGCAGTGTGTGTGTGTGTATGTGTGTTCAGTAGTGTAGCTGAAGGACGCAGTGTGTGTGTGTGTGTGTGTGTGTGTATGTGTGTTCAGTAGTGTAGCTGAAGGACGCAGTGTGTGTGTGTGTGTTCAGTAGTGTAGCTGAAGGACGCAGTGTGTGTATGTGTGTTCAGTAGTGTAGCTGAAGGACGCAGTGTGTGTGTGTGTTCAGTAGTGTAGCTGAAGGACGCAGTGTGTGTGTGTGTTCAGTAGTGTAGCTGAAGGACGCAGTGTGTGTGTGTGTATGTGTGTTCAGTAGTGTAGCTGAAGGACGCAGTGTGTGTGTGTGTATGTGTGTTCAGTAGTGTAGCTGAAGGACGCAGTGTGTGTGTGTGTGTATGTGTGTTCAGTAGTGTAGCTGAAGGACGCAGTGTGTGTGTGTATGTGTGTTCAGTAGTGTAGCTGAAGGACGCAGTGTGTGTGTGTGTGTGTGTGTTCAGTAGTGTAGCTGAAGGACGCAGTGTGTGTGTGTGTGTGTGTGTGTGTGTGTGTGTATGTGTGTTCAGTAGTGTAGCTGAAGGACGCAGTGTGTGTGTGTGTGTGTTCAGTAGTGTAGCTGAAGGACGCAGTGTGTGTGTGTGTATGTGTGTTCAGTAGTGTAGCTGAAGGACGCAGTGTGTGTGTGTGTGTGTGTGTGTGTGTGTATGTGTGTTCAGTAGTGTAGCTGAAGGACGCAGTGTGTGTGTGTGTGTTCAGTAGTGTAGCTGAAGGACGCAGTGTGTGTATGTGTGTTCAGTAGTGTAGCTGAAGGACGCAGTGTGTGTGTGTGTTCAGTAGTGTAGCTGAAGGACGCAGTGTGTGTGTGTGTATGTGTGTTCAGTAGTGTAGCTGAAGGACGCAGTGTGTGTGTGTGTATGTGTGTTCAGTAGTGTAGCTGAAGGACGCAGTGTGTGTGTGTGTGTATGTGTGTTCAGTAGTGTAGCTGAAGGACGCAGTGTGTGTGTGTATGTGTGTTCAGTAGTGTAGCTGAAGGACGCAGTGTGTGTGTGTGTGTGTGTGTTCAGTAGTGTAGCTGAAGGACGCAGTGTGTGTGTGTGTGTGTGTGTGTGTGTGTGTGTGTGTGTGTATGTGTGTTCAGTAGTGTAGCTGAAGGACGCAGTGTGTGTGTGTGTGTGTTCAGTAGTGTAGCTGAAGGACGCAGTGTGTGTGTGTGTATGTGTGTTCAGTAGTGTAGCTGAAGGACGCTGTGTGTGTGTGTGTGTTCAGTAGTGTAGCTGAAGGACGCAGTGTGTGTGTGTGTATGTGTGTTCAGTAGTGTAGCTGAAGGACGCAGTGTGTGTGTGTGTGTGTTCAGTAGTGTAGCTGAAGGACGCAGTGTGTGTGTGTGTGTGTTCAGTAGTGTAGCTGAAGGACGCAGTGTGTGTGTGTGTGTGTTCAGTAGTGTAGCTGAAGGACGCAGTGTGTGTGTGTGTGTGTGTGTGTGTGTGTGTATGTGTGTTCAGTAGTGTAGCTGAAGGACGCAGTGTGTGTATGTGTGTTCAGTAGTGTAGCTGAAGGACGCAGTGTGTGTGTGTGTGTGTGTATGTGTGTTCAGTAGTGTAGCTGAAGGACGCAGTGTGTGTGTGTGTGTGTGTGTGTGTGTGTGTGTGTGTATGTGTGTTCAGTAGTGTAGCTGAAGGACGCAGTGTGTGTGTGTGTGTGTATGTGTGTTCAGTAGTGTAGCTGAAGGACGCAGTGTGTGTGTGTGTGTGTGTGTGTGTGTGTTCAGTAGTGTAGCTGAAGGACGCAGTGTGTGTGTATGTGTGTTCAGTAGTGTAGCTGAAGGACGCAGTGTGTGTGTGTATGTGTGTTCAGTAGTGTAGCTGAAGGACGCAGTGTGTGTGTGTGTATGTGTGTTCAGTAGTGTAGCTGAAGGACGCAGTGTGTGTGTATGTGTGTTCAGTAGTGTAGCTGAAGGACGCAGTGTGTGTGTGTGTGTGTGTGTGTGTGTGTGTGTATGTGTGTTCAGTAGTGTAGCTGAAGGACGCAGTGTGTGTGTATGTGTGTTCAGTAGTGTAGCTGAAGGACGCAGTGTGTGTGTGTGTATGTGTGTTCAGTAGTGTAGCTGAAGGACGCAGTGTGTGTGTGTGTGTGTGTATGTGTGTTCAGTAGTGTAGCTGAAGGACGCTGTGTGTGTGTGTGTGTGTGTGTGTATGTGTGTTCAGTAGTGTAGCTGAAGGACGCTGTGTGTGTGTGTGTGTGTGTGTGTGTGTGTGTGTTCAGTAGTGTAGCTGAAGGACGCAGTGTGTGTGTATGTGTGTTCAGTAGTGTAGCTGAAGGACGCAGTGTGTGTGTATGTGTGTTCAGTAGTGTAGCTGAAGGACGCAGTGTGTGTGTATGTGTGTTCAGTAGTGTAGCTGAAGGACGCAGTGTGTGTATGTGTGTTCAGTAGTGTAGCTGAAGGACGCAGTGTGTGTGTGTGTGTTCAGTAGTGTAGCTGAAGGACGCAGTGTGTGTGTGTGTGTGTGTGTGTGTTCAGTAGTGTAGCTGAAGGACGCAGTGTGTGTGTGTGTGTGTTCAGTAGTGTAGCTGAAGGACGCAGTGTGTGTGTGTGTGTGTGTTCAGTAGTGTAGCTGAAGGACGCAGTGTGTGTGTGTGTGTGTGTGTGTTCAGTAGTGTAGCTGAAGGACGCAGTGTGTGTGTGTGTGTGTGTGTTCAGTAGTGTAGCTGAAGGACGCAGTGTGTGTGTGTGTGTGTGTGTGTGTTCAGTAGTGTAGCTGAAGGACGCAGTGTGTGTGTGTGTTCAGTAGTGTAGCTGAAGGACGCAGTGTGTGTGTGTGTGTGTGTGTTCAGTAGTGTAGCTGAAGGACGCAGTGTGTGTGTGTGTGTGTGTTCAGTAGTGTAGCTGAAGGACGCAGTGTGTGTGTGTATGTGTGTTCAGTAGTGTAGCTGAAGGACGCAGTGTGTGTGTGTATGTGTGTTCAGTAGTGTAGCTGAAGGACGCAGTGTGTGTGTGTATGTGTGTTCAGTAGTGTAGCTGAAGGACGCAGTGTGTGTGTATGTGTGTTCAGTAGTGTAGCTGAAGGACGCAGTGTGTGTGTGTGTGTGTGTGTGTGTATGTGTGTTCAGTAGTGTAGCTGAAGGACGCAGTGTGTGTGTGTGTGTGTGTGTGTGTGTGTTCAGTAGTGTAGCTGAAGGACGCTGTGTGTGTGTGTGTGTGTGTGTGTGTGTGTTCAGTAGTGTAGCTGAAGGACGCAGTGTGTGTGTGTGTGTGTGTGTGTTCAGTAGTGTAGCTGAAGGACGCAGTGTGTGTGTGTGTGTTCAGTAGTGTAGCTGAAGGACGCAGTGTGTGTGTATGTGTGTTCAGTAGTGTAGCTGAAGGACGCAGTGTGTGTGTATGTGTGTTCAGTAGTGTAGCTGAAGGACGCAGTGTGTGTGTATGTGTGTTCAGTAGTGTAGCTGAAGGACGCAGTGTGTGTGTGTGTATGTGTTCAGTAGTGTAGCTGAAGGACGCAGTGTGTGTGTGTGTATGTGTGTTCAGTAGTGTAGCTGAAGGACGCAGTGTGTGTGTGTGTGTATGTGTGTTCAGTAGTGTAGCTGAAGGACGCAGTGTGTGTGTGTGTGTATGTGTGTTCAGTAGTGTAGCTGAAGGACGCAGTGTGTGTGTGTGTGTGTGTGTATGTGTGTTCAGTAGTGTAGCTGAAGGACGCAGTGTGTGTGTGTGTGTGTGTATGTGTGTTCAGTAGTGTAGCTGAAGGACGCAGTGTGTGTATGTGTGTTCAGTCGTGTAGCTGAAGGACGCAGTGTGTGTATGTGTGTGTATGTGTGTTCAGTAGTGTAGCTGAAGGACGCAGTGTGTGTGTGTGTGTGTGTATGTGTGTTCAGTAGTGTAGCTGAAGGACGCAGTGTGTGTGTGTGTGTGTGTGTGTGTGCACATGGCTTAAACCTTCAACTACTGACAGTATGCTCCATATCGGGCGGATTGTACGCATAGAGGAGGAGCTATTTATGCCAAAGCATCATCGGACTGTTGTTGCGTTGAAACAATATCCAAACCAAAATGTTTTGAATTGTGTGCCATCAAACTGAACCTTTCCAACAACGCAAATCTGACAGTGGTGGGTTGTTACCGCCCACCTTCGGCTGTGGTTGGAGCGACTGCTCTACTGACAGACTTTCTACAGAAACTTCCAAACGAGTATGTTGTTCTATAGGAGACCTAAATTGGGACTGGCTATCCACCTCTACGTTAAGGGATTTATGCAACGCACTACACCGAACACAGCCGGTACAGTCACCAACACGCCTCAACTCGAAGAGAATGGACAAATCTACATTAATTGACGTTATTCTTACTAATGCACCATATAAGTACCCTGCTGTGGGCGTTTTCTCCAACAATGTTAGTGATCACTGTGCAGTTGTCTGTGTAAGAAACTGTAAATCAATTAAAGTGAAGCCGGTTTATTTTTAAAAGGAATTATAAATGTTTTAATGAGCAGGCTTTTTTGCATGACATCCATCTAAGTGACTTAAATAGTGTGTTATATGGATGATGTAGAACTGGCATGGGATTATTTCAAAAACACGTTTTTATCTATAATAGACAAACATGCGCCTCTTCGAAAATATAGAGTGAAGGGTAGAGATAACCCTTGGTTTAACGACACTCTTGCAGTAGCCATTAGAGAAAGAAATGAAGCTTGGGCTAAAGCTAAACGGTTTAATGACGGGAAACACTGGTTATCTTATAGAGTTTTAAGAAATAAATGTACTAGATTAATAAAAAATACAAAAAGTGAGCACTACCTAAATTTAATACAGGAAAACCTAAATGACCCCAAAACATTCTGGAAACTTAAATCTACCTCAGGGGATGTGCCTCTCCCCACCATTCCTGAAGCTATTATAACAGAACAAGGAGAAGTGAGGGGTAAACTAAATTTAGCAGAGGTTTGTAATAAATATTTTATCAATGCAGGAATGGTGACACAGTCGGCCCTCCCAACCTCCAATGCGGACAGTGAACCTCCTTCAGTCTCTTCTAGCTTTTTGAATGTTTTAACTTTTCTTATATATCTGCAGATGATGTACAAAAGGCACTTATAAATTTGAATTGTAAAAAGTCTGCTGGTTCAGATCAGATTGAACCATACTTTCTTAAGCTGCCTGCAAGATTAATGGCTGATCCTGTTTCTGCTATTTTTAATCTAAGTTTAAACAGAGGCACTATTCCAAATTCTTGGAAATCTGCACTTGTCCTCCCACTGTTAAAGGGTGGTGACCCTACTAATTTGGACAATTATCGTCCTTTTCCAGACTATCCATCATGGCTAAATTATTTGAATCACTTATAAATGAACAAATAAAACATTTCTTAGCTGATCAGTGTTTTAAGCCCCATGCGGTCTGGTTTTAGACAAGGGCACAGTACTATTACTGCCGTAACATCAGTCACGAATGATATTATTACTGCTTTAGACAACAAAAAATCGTGTGCTGCTTTATTCATCGATTTGTCTAAAGTGTTTGATATGGTTTGTCATGATCTTCTTTTGAACAGATTGAAAAGTATAGGTTTCAGCCCTTCTGTTATTAAGTGGTTCTCTAACTATTTGAGTGGTAGAACTCAGTGTGTAACTGTTGATAACTGCACCTTATCCTCTTTAGAGGTAAAAATGGGTGTGCCCCAAGGATCAATTCTAGGCCCCATTTTGTTTTCTATCTATATAAATAACTTGGGTGCGGGACTAAGTCCCACAAAAGTACATCTTTATGCAGACGACACAATATTATACACTTTTGCTTCATCAGTGCAGGAGGCTGTGAACTATTTACAGTCTGCTTTTAACAAGGTACAAAATTCCCTTGTAGGACTTAAGTTGGTGCTAAATGCTAAAAAAACTAAATTTATGGTCTTCACACGTTCACACACACCTTATAATGACACTATTTGTACTACAAATGGAACACAGTTAGAAAAAGTATCCTCCTATAAATACCTAGGAATATGGTTGGATGATAAACTGTCGTTTAGTACACATATTGAGTGTCTCTTAAAAAAACTCAGACCCAAATTAGGATTTTATTTTAGACAAAGAAAGTGTTTTTCCATACAAAGCAAGAAAAAAGTTGGTAGAGAGCACCTTCTTATCAGTATTAGACTATGGTGATATGATTTATATGCATTCCTCACAATTGCTATTGAAAAAATTGGATGTTTTATATCATTCTGCCTTGCGTTTTATCACAGGAACAGCAAATAGGACTCACCACTGCTTGCTATATGAAATTAGACTGGTACCAAAATCCAGAATTGTGATACCCAAAGGTATTTTTGAGACAAAGTCGGCAAACAGTCTTATTTTGTCAATTTGGGTGTGCCGAATTCAAATCTGCAATATGCCGAGCTCTATCTGACCTCTGTTGACCTCTAGAGGTCATTGAACTTTGGGCCTGTAAACGTCTCAGCTGAACCCAGTTTCTCAGCTTTCTAAGGAATGAAATGTACTAAAATGATTAATGAAGTTAGCAAATGGCCTTGTTTGTTAAATGTTTGGGTGCTGAATTCATTTTTCATTTGTAAAATGACATATGACCTCTGATAACCTCAAGGTCATTAAACTTGGCCTATAGGCCTATGCATTTAACGGCATTTTTAAACTGACTTTACTCCCCCCAAAAGAATATGAACAGACAAAAAACAAATACAACATTAAACGCCAGTCCATGTACATGTGACTTACTTTTCACAATGAGAATGCCTAGGCGATCACCTTACATAACATTGCATTACATTTAGCGGTTATTGTTTATACAAAGCTACTGAAAAAAGGACAGATTCAGCAGCATACAAAATGTGGGGGCATACAGGGTATACAGGTTAATCAGGGTTAGTATATATGAGAGTTTTTTTCTTTGTTTGTAAAGGCTTTACCCCGTTTAAAACAAAACAAACAACAAAGAAAAACTCTCATCTATACTAACCCTGATGAACCTGTATACCCTGTATGCCCCCACATTTTGTATGCTGCTCAATCTGTCCTTTTTTCAGTAGCTTTGTATAAACAATAACCGCTAAATGTAATGCAATGTTATGTAAGGTGATCGCCGAGGCATTCTCATTGTGAAAAGTAAGTCACATGTACATGGACTGGCATTTAATGTTGTATTTGTTTTTTGTCTGTTCATATTCTTTTGGGGGGAGTAAAGTCAGTTTAAAAATGCCGTTAAATGCATAGGCCTATAGGCCAAGTTTAATGACCTTGAGGTTATCAGAGGTCATATGTCGTTTTACAAATGAAAAATGAATTCAGCACCCAAACATTTAACAAACAAGGCCATTTGCTAACTTCATTAATCATTTTAGTACATTTCATTCCTTAGAAAGCTGAGAAACTGGGTTCAGCTGAGACGTTTACAGGCCCAAAGTTCAATGACCTCTAGAGGTCAACAGAGGTCAGATAGAGCTCGGCATATTGCAGATTTGAATTCGGCACACCCAAATTGACAAAATAAGACTGTTTGCCGACTTTAGCACTATTCGCACGGGATTAGTATTACCTGTGAACCTATAGTAATTTGTAAATTCCCACCCAACCTCTGTGTTAAATCCCTTGCATTCGCACGGGATAAGCAAAGTCCGTAATTTACTCAATTTACAGACATCACGACCGGATATGTCGTAACATCCTGTACTTCAGAAACACCCATTCAGTCATGTCCTGCCCTCCCGCCCCAGTTAAAAACAGCTGACAAATCAGAAACACCCATTCAGTCATGTCCCGCCCTCCCGCTGCCACTCGGCAAAAGAAAAAAGTGTAGACACAGGCTTTTTAGCTTACAAATTACTATTCTATTTTTTTTTAAATTATTATTAGAAGGCACATGGAGTTTAGTCCTGCCTTGGCCAGTGCATTCTGAAAGTATGTTTCGCTCTGTAGCCAACAATGCATGTTACTGCAGATCAGATCTCTCCACACAAACTAAAGGCGCAGATGCCGACTTTTTCACGGCTTTTTCATGGACTGTAAGGCATTTGCTTATGTAGTAATTTTAATACAGAATTTACTCTGATGAAATTATTCAGACGCTCCAACACCCCCCCCCCCCCCCCCCCCAAAAAAAAAAAAAAAAAATCGGATCTGCACGAGCCGTGAAAAAGGCGCGCCGTTTGCATCCCTGTTTAAACTCCTAGGTTAACCGACTTTAACCGGCTAATGAGGCTCGGTGGTCGGTCAAGATTTTTTTTTAGTTTTCGCCATCCCTGGTCCATGGAGGATATGGCCTGGCTATAGCTATGAAATATTAAAATTGTTCCTTACCGAAAGCAGCCACACAAGTCATCCAGGTCAAAAATCTCCGAGCTCTCCTCTTGGATTTCTTGCTGTATTTGGGAAGCGGATTCCATATAGTGTGGTATGGGGCACGACTACCACTTGCCCCTGAAACAGTACTCATGAAAATTTCAACCGTAGCCTCCATGAGCCTACTCACAGTAACCGGAAAAGATATGAAACGCGCGCAATTACAATAACAAACACGGACATGTGTATTCGCACGGGACTAGTATTGTCACTGGACATCTGTGTTTGACAAAATATAGTAGGTAATTTGCGGCGGAATTATTACCTTACAAATTACAGGCATGGCGCATTCGCACGGGACCAACATCTCAGACATTCTCTGCAATTATTACAAATCGCCAGAGGTTCACAGGTAATACTAATCCCGTGCGAATAGGGCTTTTGTCTCAAAAATGCCTTTAACTCCTTAAATAAGCACTTTTTTGAATTTTGGTACCAGTCTAAATGGTTCAGTGGTTCCCCCCCCCCCCCTCTCTCTCTCTCTCTCAGAAGAAAGTTTCACTTGTTGATTTTTACTTTGAAAGCATTAATGGGTAAATTACCACAGTACATCTCAAATCTGCTTTCTTATCACACTAGTATTTATAGTACAAGGTCTACAAATAAGATGCTATTAATCACACCCTCAATAAGGACTGAACTGGGCAAGACCTCTTTTTCCTACGTACTATGCACCATACGTTTGGAACGAACTTCAGAACACACTACACCTAGAGACACTTCCCTCTGTTAATACTTTTAAAAATCTTTTAAAATCGGCTCTTACAGAGCAGTGCCATTGCTTTTTAAATATGGTGCCCATGTGTCTAATTTTTTTTTAATCCTTTTATTGTTTAGTTTGTGTTTTATCTTAGAATTTATGTGAGTCTTGTCTTCTTGTAGTCTTTTGTCTTTAGTGTCCTTGGCTGTATTGTCAATTGTTTTTATGTTTATGAGATTTGTCTTGTTTGAGTTGTTCCTTTGACTTGGTGTATTTAGTGTATGTTACATGTTTAGTTACAGCACATATTCCACTGTTTTGTGTGCTTTGTAGTCTGATTTAGTCTTTAGTGTTTTGGTAGTGTTGTCCTCTGTCTTTTGTGTTTTTAACTCTTAACTTGCTGCCACTTGGCCAGGACTCCCTGGAAGAAGAGTCACTGTGACTCAACGGGACCTTTCCTGGTTAAACAAGGGTTAAATAAATAAATAAATAAATTGAGGAAAATGATCCAATATTACATATCTGTGAGTGGCAAAAGTATGTGAACCTTTGCTTTCAGTATCTGGTGTGACCCCCTTGTGCAGCAATAACTGCAACTAAACGTTTGCAGTAACTGTTGATCAGTCCTGCACACCGGCTTGGAGGAATTTTAGCCCATTCCTCTGTACACAACAGCTTCAACTCTGGGACGTTGGTGGGTTTCCTCACATGAACTGCTCGCTTCAGGTCCTTCCACAACATTTCCATTGGATTAAGGTCAGGACTTTGACTTGGCCATTCCAAAACATTCACTTTATTCTTCTTTAACCATTCTTTGGTAGAACGACTTGTGTGCTTAGGGTCGTTGTCTTGCTGCATGACCCACCTTCTCTTGAGATTCAGTTCATGGACAGATGTCCTGACATTTTCCTTTAGAATTCGCTGGTATAATTCAGAATTCATTGTTCCATCAATGATGGCAAGCCATCCTGGCCCAGATGCAGCAAAACAGGACCAAACCATGATACTACCACCACCATGTTTCACAGATGGGATAAGGTTCTTATGCTGGAATGCAGTGTTTTCCTTTCTCCAAACATAACGCTTCTCATTTAAACCAGAAAGTTCTATTTTGGTCTCATCCGTCCACAAAACATTTTTCCAATAGCCTTCTGGCTTGTCCATGTGATCTTTAGTAAATTGCAGATGAGCAGCAATGTTCTTTTTGGAGAGCAGTGGCTTTCTCCTTGCAACCCTGCCATGCACACCACTGTTATTCAGTGTTCTCCTGATGGTGGACTCATGAACATTAGCCAATGTGAGAGAGGCCTTCAGTTGCTTAGAAGTTACCCTGGGGCCCTTTGTGACCTCGCCGACTATTCCATGCCTTGCTCTTGCAGTGATCTTTGTTGGTTGACCACTCCTGGGGAGGGTAACAATGGTCTTGAACTTCCTCCATTTGTACACAATCTGTCTGACTGTGGATTGGTGGAGTCCAAACTCTTTAGAGATGGTTTTGTAACCTTTTCCAGCCTGATGAGCATCAACAACGCTTTTTCTGAGGTCCTCAGAAATCTCCTTTGTTCGTGCCATGATACACTTCCACAAACATGTGTTGTGAAGATCAGACTTTGATAGATCCCTGTTCTTTAAATAAAACAGGGTGCCCACTCACACCTGATTGTCATCTCATTGATTGAAAACACCTGACTCTAATTTCACCTTCAATTTAGCTGCTAATCCTAGAGGTTCACATACTTTTGCCACTCACAGATCTGTAATATTGGATCATTTTCCTCAATAAATAAATGACCAAGTATAATATCTTTGTCTCATTTGTTTAACTGGGTTCTCTTTATCTACTTTTAGGACTTGTGTGAAAATCTGATGATGTTTTCAGTCATATTTATGCAGAAATATAGAAAATTTTAAAGGGTTCACAAACTTTCAAGCACCACCGTACATTCATCTCATTTATACAACTGAGCAGTTGAGGGTGAAGGGCCTGCTCAAGATCTCAGCAGTGGCAATGCTGGTACTTGAATTCAGGACCTTCAATAGTTCAAAATCGAAGGATCTAACCGCTGAGCTGAAGGTTCACACGCTGAGCTGAAGGTGGAGCTAAAGGTCCAATCACTGAGCCTGAGGGTCTAACCCCCAAATTTGAGGGTCTAGCCTCACTGAGCTGAAGGGTCGAGCCACTGAGCTTGAGAGTCTAACCCCACTGAGCTTGAGGGTCTCACTAGTGTATAATAATGTCACCATCATCAAAATAATTTTGTCTGATTCAGTCTAAAGTGCCTCCCACAACTCTTTGAGTGACTGCTGGCTTTTCTTATCTTCCTCACCATTAATCTGAGATTGCTGTGTGAAATCTCGCATGGTTTACCTGTTCAGGGATGATTAGTTGTGGTTCCACAAAATTTCCACCTGCATATTACGTATCTAACTAACTACACTGACCTTAAATACAGGAATGTTAAAAGTCGTTGCTATGGCGCTGTAGTTTTTCCATTGGAGTGCTGTTTAATAATATTGTCTCTGAGAACTTTAGGAAGCTCCTTCACCTTCATCATCATTTCTACTTGTGTGAAATCTTCCCAGCCACTGGTGATTTATAATCACACCAAGTGCGATTTGCCCAAGATTTGTCTCTGGACTTTAGATATTATAGAGAACTAGAGTGTCTGAATACTTTTTCCCTGACAAATAATTTTTTAAACATATCTTTGATTATGTTGATGAACTCACCCTTTTTTGTTCAGGTTTATGAGTACAAAGACAAAAGACATTACTGGTCAGATTTACTAAGCAGAACAAATTAGCATGAGGCTGCAATTAAAAAACAAAACAAAAAAACCCACCAACAGGCGTCATCAATTCTGCAGGTGATCTACTAATAATACACAAGTTAATGAACCCAGACAGTCTGTGGCTGACAGACACCTGCGCACTCGGACACTGTTGTACAGATGCTTTTTTTCAGCGTTAAATTACGGCGCAATTAGAAGAAAACTGACAACCGCAAATTTTGCAAATCATGTTACATGATTCATTTAAATATTCTCCTCCCCCAAATTTTGCAATCTGAAAGGGGACATCCTACTAATACATTTGCAATGAGGTCAGCTACAAAAATAACTTTGTCCACGTTTTGTTCGTAAATCTTCCCTACGTGTGTAAATTTCAGTTGGATATATACAGTGGCTGTAACTTAAATAACAAAAATAAGTGTTTTATTTCTTATTTCCCCCTCACTGAAAATTAAATCAAAGGAAACACTGAGATTTTTCTTTAATTTACTTACATTTGGACTGTAAAATGAATAATGAATTAAAATGGACAAAATCAGTGAGAAACATTTTAATATAAACTTTTTGACTTTTTGTTCCTGCATTATTACTAAACTTTATTTAGATATAGATATTTGTATGTTGTTTTTCTGCTCATTTGCTAATAAATGTTCACTCTATATGTACATCATGATTGAGTTCTGACTAAATTCATGACTAAATATTATATTTACCTTCATCTGATTCGCAGGCTCTCCCGTTATGAGGTTTTTTGATCGTTTCCTGTATGTTGTATCAGAACTCTTAGACGCTGATGAAGACATCTAGACAAAAACACACACTGTAAGGCCACACTCCGTAAAATCTACATTAACACTGACCAGGATGTATTATTAATTATTCTATCCACATTCACTGGATATGAGCAATCACACAATCTGATTGGCTACTCTACTACTAGGATATCAGCTCATATACTGTGTGTCGAGAAAAACAAAATGGCGGAGCGCATCAAGTCAGATATATCACTTTATTATCAGCCATTTAAAAGAAACAGAAGTAGTTAAAAGAATAGAGATCCCCCCCCCCCCCCCCAATATCTCCTGTTCCACACTCCACCCCAGTCGGTGGTGGTAATGGGCCTTTAAATTGGTTTTCCAACCACCAAAAAACCCTGAAGAAGAAGAAAATGGTGGAGCGTGTTGCTGAACCAACCAAGGATAAAATAAAAACTCTACTTGAAAACAAAACCCCAAAAAATACAAAAAAAAAAAGCAACCAAATATGGAATGAAAGTATTTGATGGGAAGAACGTATCTTTTATTTTTCAAGAATTATCACATTTTTCACAAATTGCTCCTGTCATTTCACCCATTTGTTTACGTTCTAAGCGGAAATGATTTTGTCGGACGTTTTGTATAAAGTTTTTATTTACTGAATTTGCTAAAAATAAAAATGCTCTGTTTCTCAAAATCCAGTGAATGTGGAGAGAATAAAACAGTTATTCCACTCAATCTCATCGTACATCTCGATGCTACGCGCCTCATCAGCTATCGGCTCATGTACGACTCGCTTTTGTGGAATAACTGTTAAATGTATTGTGATATTAACCTCTGTAACATCTGCAGCAGCGGGATGATTTTTTGCTTCTTCACCTGATTTATTCCAGTCCTGCAAATAAAAATATCGTATAACACACACTGTCTGTGAATCTAACAATACCATCAAGAACAAACAGTAAAAACTTACACTCACTAAAGTTAGTGTTCAACCTGATAATACTGATGATTCTTTAAGAAACTGATATTAACCTGTGAAGCAGAAGAGAGGCGTGCCCAATCCTCCAATGGCTTCTGATCCAATGTATCCGGATCCTGTAATATAAAACAAAATGCAGAATTTTATATGGAAAATTCTGTGCAAATTGGAAAGTGCATTTGCTTTGCTTTCAGTATCTGGTGTGACCCCCTTGAGCAGCAATAACTGCAACTAAACGTTTGCGGTAACTGTTGATCAGTCCTGCACACCGGCTTGGAGGAATTTTAGCCCGTTCCTCCGTACAGAACAGCTTCAACTCTGGGATGTTGGTGGGTTTCCTCACATGAACTGCTTGCTTCAGGTCCTTCCACAACATTTCCATTGGATTAAGGTCAGGACTTTGACTTGGCCATTCCAAAACATTCACTTTATTTTTCTTTAACCATTCTTTGGTAGAACGACTTGCCTGCTTAGGGTCGTTGTCTTGCTGCATGACCCACCTTCTCTTGAGATTCAGTTCATGGACAGATGTCCTGACATTTTCCTTTAGAATTTGCTGCTATAATTCAGAATTCATTGTTCCATCAATGATGGCAAGCCGTCCTGGCCCAGATGCAGCAAAACAGGCCCAAACCATGATACCACCACCACCATGTTTCACAGATGGGATAAGGTTCTTATGCTGGAATGCAGTGTGTGGCAGCGGGGGCATGGTCAAGCGTCGGTCTGTGAATGGAGGGCGGAGTCAGGGAAGGTAAGTGGTAGAATCACTGCACCTGATGGGAATTAACCTGTGTTTGTGTGTCTTCCCCAGTGACTGCACCGTATAAGAGGAGAGGGAGAGCAGAGGAAGGGAACTCTCCCCCAACCAGAACACTTGTGTGCGTGTGTGCCTGGGAGAGTAAATGTATAATGCTGAAAAGTGAAGAATAAAAGAGGTTTTTGAGAACTCCGTTCTGGCCTGCCGTGCTTCTGTGCTCCACCCACCTGGTCTGATTTTACAGTGGCGCTGAAACCTGGGAACGGAGTGCAGAAGGGAACAGCCCCATGGAGTCCTCCCCCTTCAAGGACCTGATCCATGCCCTTGCCACGGCCCAACAGAGCCAGCACCAGGTGCTGATCACCCTCCGGAAGGAGCAGGAACAACGGTTCGAAGCCCTGGTGCTGGCGCAGCAGGAAGATCGCCAGGCATTCTGACACCTGCTCGCGTCGGCGGGGTCCATGATCACCACCGCTGCAGACCCTCCCCACCTCACCCTAACGAAGATGGGGCCGCATGATGACCCTGAAGCCTTCCTCGCTCTTTTTGAGCAGGCAGCAGAGGCGTGGGGTTGGCCAGTGGAACAGTGCACGGCGCGCCTCCTCCCCCTGCTAACGGGAGAGGCACAGCTGGCTGTGCTACAGCTCCCCGCCAACAGCCGGCTGGTCTACGCGGACCTCTGCAGGGCCGTCCTCCAACGTGTTGGTCGCACCCTGGAACAGCAATGGCAGCGCTTCCGTGCACTGTGCCTGGAGGAGGTCGGCCGGCTGTTCATGTTTGGCCAGCAACTCCGGGACGCCTGCCGGCGGTGGCTGAGGGCCGACAACCGCTAAGCCAAGGGAATCATTGACCTGGTGGTGCTGGAACAATTCGTTGCCCGACTTCTGGAAGGAACAGCAGAGTGGGTCCAGTGCCATCGCCCGGCATCGCTGGATCAGGCCATCGAGCTGGCGGAGGACCATATGGCGGCCGTTCCAATGGCAGGACAGTGTGTCTCCTCTTCTCCCCTCTCTTTCTCTCTCTCTCTCTCCCTCTGCTCCTCATCCTCGACCCATTCCCCCACCGCAGAGGTGGGGGCCGGCTCCACCCCAGCCGGCCCGCCGCACCCACGGTGCCCTATCGTTTCCTACTTCCTTGTCTGTGTCTTCTCCCCCTCAGGTGAGTGATGTCCGGAACACCAGTGCAGAGGGAGAGCCTGGGCCAGTATGCTGGCGCTGCGGGGAACCAGGGCACCTCCAGCATCAGTGCTTGGCAATGGAGGTGGGCGCGGTGGTCCGGATCCCCGATGCGCCAGGAACCGACCTCGATCGGGCCGGAGCGTATCGCATACCGGTGAGTATCCAAGGGGATACGTATCAGGAGTTGGTGGACTCCGGCTGTAATCAGACCTCAATTCACCATAGCCTGGTGCAAGACGAGGCATTGGGGAGAGCACAATTGGTGAAGCTGTTGTGTGTGCATGGGGATGTTCACAACTACCCTTTAGTGTCGGTCCACATTCTATTTCAAGGGGAAAAATTTAGAGTAAAGGTGGCAATTAATCCTCGCCTTACCCACTCGATAATTCTGGGGACTGATTGGCTGGGATTTAGGGAATTAATGACGCATTTAGTGAAGAGTGGGGCCTGCCATAGTTTAGCGAGGGGAGGTTCCAGAGTGGCATTGGCAGGAGCAGCTGTCACAGAGCTGTCTACGTCATCACTGCGTCAGAGTGAGGAGCAGCCTGCTCCTCCTCCCTCTCTCGGGGATTCCCTTGCGGATTTCCCGTTAGAGCAGTCGCGAGACGAGACTCTGCGGCATGCGTTTGACCAAGTAAGAGTAATCGATGGTCAAACTCTCCAGCCAAACGCCACACCATCCTTCCCCTATTTTTCCATTATTAAGGATAGATTATACCGAGTGACGCAGGACACTCAGACTAAGGAACCGATAACACAGCTTTTAATCCCAAAGAGCCACTGGGAATTTATATTCCAGGCGGCTCACTTTAATCCCATGGCCGGACACTTGGGGCAGGATAAGACACTAGCCCGAATAATGGCCCGGTTCTATTGGCCAGGGATTCGCGGCGATGTCCGTAGGTGGTGTACGGTGTGCTGCGAATGCCAGTTAGTAAATCCCGTGGCCATTCCAAAAGCGCCTCTGCGCCCTCTGCCATTAATCAAGACCCCGTTTGAAAGAATTGGGATGGATCTCGTCGGGCCATTAGATCGGTCAGCACAAGGATATCGCTTCATTTTAGTTCTGGTGGACTATGCAACGCGATATCCGGAAGCAGTGCCTCTTCGCAATATCTCAGCACGTAGTACTGCAGAAGCACTCTTCCGCATCATCTCCCGAGTCGGAATCCCCAAAGAGATTCTGACTGATCAAGGCACTACGTTTATGTCACGCACACTGCGCGAACTGTATAGGTTACTGGGAATTAAGCCTATCTGCACCAGCGTTTATCACCCACAAACGGATGGCTTAGTTGAATGGTTTAATCGCACCCTCAAGAATATAATTAGAAAATTTGTAAACGAAGACGCACACAACTGGGATAAATGGCTCGAGCCTTCGCAATGCGAGAGGTCCCGCAAGTCTCCATGGGGTTCTTCCTGTTCGAATTATTATACGGGCGTAAGCCACGTGGCATTCTTGATGTGCTACGTGAAAATTGGGAGGAGGGAACTTCAACCAGTAAAAACGAAATTCAATATGTTATCGACCTGCGCGCCAAACTCCACACACTCACGCACCTAACCCAGGAGAATTTGTGGCAGGCCCAAGAACGTCAAGTCCGTCTGTATGACAGGGGCACGTGCCTTAGGGAATTCACAGCAGGAGATAAAGTACTCGTGTTGTTGCCCATGTCGAGCTCCAAATTGATCGCCAGGTGGCAAGGACCCTTTGAGGTCACACGGCGAGTCGGGGATGTTGACTATGAGGTGAGGCGAACGGACAGGGGTGGGGCGTTACAGATTTACCACCTCAATCTGCTAAAATACTGGAACGAGGAGGTCCCCGTGGCGTTGGTCTCGGTGGTTCCAGAGAAAGCAGAGCTAGGGCCGGAGGTTCAAAAAGGAAAACTGACATCGCCTACCGCTCTGGTCCCCTGTGGAGACCACCTCTCCCTGACCCAGCTCACGGAGGTCACCCAGTTGCAGACGGAATTTTCTGACGTGTTCTCGCCCCTGCCCGGCTGCACCCACCTCATAGAACACCACATTGAGATGCCCCCGGGGGTAGTAGTGCGCAGCTGCCCTTACAGACTGCCCGAACACAAAAAAAAGGTGGTTCGGGAAGAACTTGAGGCCATGCTCAAAATGGGCATCGTCAAGGAGTCCCACAGTGACTGGAGAAGCCCGGTGGTCTTGGTTCCCAAGGCTGACGGGTCGGTCTGGTTCTGTGTGGACTATAGAAAAGTCAACGCGGTGTCTAAATTTGACGCGTACCCAATGCCTCGTATTGATGAGTTGCTCGATCGACTAGGCACGGCTCGTTTTTATTCGACACTAGATTTGACAAAGGGATATTGGCAGATCCCCTTGACTCCTCTATCCCGAGAGAAAACGGCCTTTTCCACACCGTTTGGCTTACACCAGGTCATCACACTTCCTTTTGGGCTGTTTGGGGCGCCCGCTACGTCCCAGCAGCTTATGGACAGGGTCCTCCGCCCCCACACCACCTACTTGGATCTCATCTCATTATCTCTAGCCGCTTTATCCTTCTACAGGGTCGCAGGCAAGCTGGAGCCTATCCCAGCTGACTATGGGCGAAAGGCGGGGTACACCCTGGACAAGTCGCCAGGTCATCACAGGGCTGACACATAGACACAGACAACCATTCACACTCACATTCACACCTACGGTCAATTTAGAGTCACCAGTTAACCTAACCTGCATGTCTTTGGACTGTGGGGGAAACCGGAGCACCCGGAGGAAACCCACGCAGACACGGGGAGAACATGCAAACTCCGCACAGAAAGGCCCTCGCCGGCCCCGGGGCTCAAACCCAGGACCTTCTTGCTGTGAGGCGACAGCGCTAACCACTACACCACCGTGCCGCCACCTACTTAGATGATATTATTATTTTCAGTAATGACTGGCCGCGGTGCACGGTGGTGTAGTGGTTAGCGCTGTCGCCTCACAGCAAGAAGGTCCGGGTTCGAGCCCCGTGGCCGGCGAGGGCCTTTCTGTGTGGAGTTTGCATGTTCTCCCCGTGTCCGCGTGGGTTTCCTCCGGGTGCTCCGGTTTCCCCCACAGTCCAAAGACATGCAGGTTAGGTTAACTGGTGACTCTAAATTGACCGTAGGTGTGAATGTGAGTGTGAATGGTTGCCTGTGTCTATGTGTCAGCCCTGTGATGACCTGGCGACTTGTCCAGGGTGTACCCCGCCTTTCGCCCGTAGTCAGCTGGGATAGGCTCCAGCTCGCCTGCGACCCTGTAGAACAGGATAAAGTGGCTAGAGATAATGAGATGAGATGAGACTGGCCGCGGCACTTAGAACACCTAAGGACCATCCTTAGGTCGCTGAGGCAAGCAGGTCTCACAGCCAACCCGAAGAAGTGTGCAATTGGGCGGGTGGAAGTACAGTATCTGGGTTTCCACTTGGGCAATGGGCAGATGCGTCCCCAAATTAATAAGACAGCAGCAATTGTGGCCTGCCCAAGACCAAAAATGGGGTGAGACAGTTCCTGGGGCTGGCTGGCTACTATCGTAGGTTTATACCTAATTATTCAGATGTCACCAGCCCGCTGACTGATCTCACTAAAAAGGGAGCACCAGATCTGGTCCAGTGGACGGAGCAATGCCAGCGGGCTTTCTCTGAGGTAAAGGCTGCACTGTGTGGGGGGGCCACTGTTACACTACCCTGACTTTTCTCTCCCCTTTATTTTGCAGACAGGCGCATCAGACAGAGGGCTGGGGGCTGTTCTGTCCCAGGAGGTGGAGGGGGAGGAACGTCCCATGCTGTACATCAGCCGGAAGCTGTCGGTGCGCGAGGGCAGGTACAGCACAATAGAAAAGGAATGCCTCGCCATCAAGTGGGCGGTCCTCGCCCTCCGCTACTACCTGCTGGGACACCCTTTCACCCTCTGTTCAGATCACGCGACCCTGCAGTGGCTCCACCACATGAAGGATGCCAACGCGCGGATCACCCGTTGGTATCTGGCACTCCAGCCGTTTAAATTCGAGGTGGTCCACAGGCCAGGGGCACAGATGGTCATGGCGAATTTCCTCTCCCATCGGGGGGGGGGGAGTCGACTGCAGGCCGGACAGTTCCCCGGCCTGAGTCGGATGGTGGGGATATGTGGCAGTGGGGGCGTGGTCAAGCGTCGGTCTGTGAATGGAGGGCAGAGTCAGGGAAGGTAAGTGGTAAAATCACTGTACCTGATGGGAATTAACTTGTGTTTGTGTGTCTTCCCCAGTGACCGCACCCTATAAGAGGAGAGTAAGGGAGCTCTCCCCCAACCAGAACACCTGTGTGTATGCGTGTGTGCCTGGGAGAGTAAATGTATAACGCTGAAAAGCGAAGTATAAAAGAGGTTTTTGAGAACTCAGTTCTGGCCTGCCGTGCTTCTGTGCTCCACCCACCTGGTATGATTTTACAGTGTTTTCCTTTCTCCAAACATAACGCTTCTCATTTAAACCAAAAAGTTCTATTTTGGTCTCATCCATCCACAAAACATTTTTCCAATAGCCTTCTGGCTTGTCCACATGATCTTTAGCAAACTGCAGATGAGCAGCAATGTTCTTTTTGGAGAGCAGTGGCTTTCTCCTTGCAACCCTGCCATGCACACCATTGTTGTTCAGTGTTCTCCTGATGGTGGACTCATGAACATTAACATTAGCCAATGTGAGAAAGGCCTTCAGTTGCTTAGAAGTTACCCTGGGGTCCTTACACTCTCTAAAGTTAGTGTTCAACCTGATAATACTGATGATTCTTTAAGAAACTGATATTAACCTGTGAAGCAGAAGAGAGGCGTGCCTGATCCTCTGATGGCTTCTGATCCGATGTATCCATGTAATATAAAACAAAATACAGAATTTTATATGGAAAATTCTGTGCAAATTGGAAAGTGAAATATTAGTATTTTGTGTCTCAGGTTTAATAAACATTTTGCCAGTGAAAATGTTCACTTTCTGATATTTAGCGTGTGTTAAATTTGATTCAGCAGTACCTGGTCTTGCAACGCTCCCATGTTGGAAGAGTCTGGCTTTTGTCCCGCAGTAAGATTATTAGAGGTTGTTGGCAACATCTACAACAAAACAGACATCTGAGGTCAGAGTTTATTCAAAGGATCACTGATTTAAAACAGACAGCATCAATGACAAAATGAGAAACATTCTGAGACTAAACCTGAGCAGCAGGTGGAACATCAAGATTAGCTCCTGGACCTGCTGTAGCTGAGTCCTGTAATAAATAATACAAAAAAGATGTTATGTGAAACACACAATTTTTTCCATCTTTGTTTTATACATAAATAACAATCAGACACAAAAGTAGGAACTACATAAACAAGAATGTAGATAAAAATAATCACTAAATTAAACATTAATGTGAAAAAGAATCTCGAATGCAGTCTTTTGTGAGATCGATGTTCCATGGTACAATTTACTTTTAGTCATTTTTAGCAATTCCAACTTGTTAAACATAAACCAAGCATTATTTAATGGTATCATGGTAAAGTCATAAAATCAACCATTTATACTGTAACAGAACAAATCCTAATGAGAGCTGATTCTGAAAATAAAGAAATGAACCTGATGCAGGTTTTGTTGGTCAGAGTGTTGGTGAGAAGGTTGTGCAGGAACAACAAGGGGGGCAAATGACCGCTGGAAGAAATATTATAAATAATAAAAATATGTTGGACTCTGGGCGGCATGGTGGTGTAGTGGTTAGCGCTGTCGCCTCACAGCAAGAAGGTCCGGGTTCGAGCCCCGTGGCCGGCGAGGGCCTTTCTGTGCGGAGTTTGCATGTTCTCCCCGTGTCCGCGTGGGTTTCCTCCGGGTGCTCCGGTTTCCCCCACAGTCCAAAGACATGCAGGTTAGGTTAACTGGTGACTCTAAATTGAGCGTAGGTGTGAATGTGAGTGTGAATGGTTGTCTGTGTCTATGTGTCAGCCCTGTGATGACCTGGCGACTTGTCCAGGGTGAACCCCGCCTTTCACCCGTAGTCAGCTGGGATAGGATCCAGCTTGCCTGCGACCCTGTAGAACAGGATAAAGCGGCTACAGATAATGAGATGAGATGAGATTTTGGACTCTGAAATGATTAATCTCTGATTATTCTGGAGCAGGGGTCGGCAACCTTTGAGACATTGAGTGCCACTTTTGATTTTCTAATCATTGAGTGTGCCACCATCAACAACAATGGTAAAATGACGCGTAAAAATGATGTAAAAGTACATTTTCCAACAAATTTGGAATTTTATTATAGGCCTAGGCCAACTGACAAACATGGGTATTCCTGAAGGAAATAGATTGACTGCAGTCTCAAACAAAAACAGTAGACAACAACAACAAAAACATGTTTGCCTTCAGTGGTTAACAGATTACTTTTTACCCCAGCACAGAACTGATAGTTGGATTTATATTCTGCATTTTTTTGTAAGAACGTGTCAACTTCTCTGTCTCTGTTCTCTGCTGAGGAGGACCCATACACTGTGTGTGTGTGTGTGTGTGTGTGTGTGAGAGAGAGAGAGAGAGAGAGAGAAATTGTAATCTTTTTAAACATCTTAAAAATCTTATGAATGAAAAGAAACCTCTCATAAATAATTTTAACAAAGGCAAGTAAGACAGAATGCCTAGCAAACAAAACGGCCAAACATTTTTAAGGAAAAAGCAACTTATTTAACTTTGACTCTCAATCATAGGCTATGCCTCCAGTAACTTGCCTACCAGTCAATGTGATCCCTGTCCTTGCTTTTCTTGGCTGAGCTTTTTTATCTGGGGTTCGTAGTTTGTCACTTTTAATTGTAAACAGGTCTCAGAATGATCCGTCGTCAAACGACTGCGGGTGGTGCTGAGCACATTTTTCATGTGCGAAAATACCTGCTCACACAGGTACGTTGATCCAAAAACAGACAAGAGGGCCAATGCGATGTTTTTGAGACAGCTGAACTTCTCCGGTGTAGATGTCCAGCATGCGAGGATGCAGGCTCCATACTGTTGCACAGTGCTGGACTCCAACTGCTTGCGCAGCTCTGCGAACTTCGTCACCCACAGTGATGAGCTCTTCAATTCGATCAGCTGCATCTCCATGCCCTGTACATCCATCCAACCGAACAGCTCTGTGTCCAGGTCGTGCTCATCAAAGCTGTCAGGCTTGATCAAAAAATCGAACATCGGACCGTAGCGTTTAAAATCCACAAAGCGGGCAGTGAACTCCGCCTCTAGTTCCCGCATGTATTCAGCTATTTCTGTGGTGCTGATGTTGCGTTGTGTGGACAACTCCCTCAAGTGTCCGAAGTAGCGAAAGGTTGAGGACGCAATGTCACGTGAGAATACCGCAAGTTTGGCAACAAAAGCAGTCCACGTTTCAAACATGTCCAAAACAGTTTGTCCTGCGCCTTGCAGTTTGACATTAAGCTCGTTGAGGTGCCCAGTGATGTCCGCAAGAAATGCGAGTTTAACAATCCACCCCTCGTCCTCCAGTTGCGGATAATGTTGGCCCTTCTCTGCCAAAAACACCTTGATTGCATCGATGCAACTGACAAATCGCTGTAAAACTTTCCCGCAGCTCAGCCATCTCACCGCTGAGTGGAGAGGGAGATCTGTGTACGTGCTGTCCATTTCTTCCAGCAGGGATCGAAACTGTCGGTGTGTCAGTGCCGATCGTTTGATGAGGAAGTTGATAACCTTTGCCACCGTAGCCATAACACCATTGAGATCTGAATTTGACATTTTTGCACACAAATTTTCCTGGTGAATTATACAGTGGAGCTTCATTACGGGGTGCCCGACCTTTTCCTCAATAAGTTTGACGGCTCCCTTCTGCCTCCCAACCATGGAGGGAGCGCCGTCTGTCGTTATTGCAAAAATCTTCGCCATGTCAACCCCTCTCTCATCAAAATGTTGCGCAATCACCGTAGCTACGTCCTCACCTTTAGTTGTGTCCGGCATAGGTTTCAAACAGCAGAGCTCCTCTCTCACTGATGACTTGGATTCGTCACAGTATCTTGCCATGACAGCTAATCGTGGAATGTCATTCACGTCCACACTCTCATCAAGAGCTAGGCTGAAAATCTTTGCATTATTCAGTCCTTCTGTTTGCTGATATCGGACATCGTTAGCCATTTCATCGACACGTCGCTGAATTGTTCTAGCGGACGTGGGCATGTCCTTTATTCGATTTTTAATGGTGTCTTTGTTGGGCAAGTCCTCAAAAAGTCTCTCTGCGCAACTCAGAAAGGCCTCCTTTGTATATTCACCATCAGTGAATGGCTTTCCATGTTTAGCAATGCAGTTAGCCAGATTGTAACTGGCTTCTGTGACAAGGTCTTTGGTGTTGGCAAACGTTTTAAGAGAACTTGACTGTTTCCCATAACTAGCCACGGCACGTTTGAGGGATTCGGCTCTATCGGCAGCGTCTTTATAGTTCTTCTCATGTTTTGTCTCGAAATGTCTTTTAACACTTGAGGTGCGACATACAACGTTTTCACAGCACAATGTACATACAGCACGGTCTTTCACACAAACGAAACCAAATTCCTCTGTCCAGAAAGGCTGAAATAGCCGCGCTTTAGATTTTTTAGCCGGGGGCTCTGTCATCTTCTCTGCATTTGTAACGTAACATTATCAGTGCTAACTTTGACTTTGAGTTCTGGGAAAATGGGCGGGATCTCTGCGGAGAGCGCTGTAGAGCGAATGTTATTGGAGGATCGCACTGTCACTCAGTGCTCGTTGCTTTTTTTTTTTTGCTTGATTTTTTTTTTTTTGCTTCGGTTCTGCGTGCCAGTGGTTATGACGCCGCGTGCCACCAGTGGCACGCGTGCCATAGGTTGCCGACCCCTGTTCTGGAGGATTATATAAATAATAATGGAGTATCAGATTTGAACAGTCACTCACTGCTTGATTTCCACTGCTCAATGATGACCCTGAGTTTTGGTCAACATCCATTTCTTCAGCGTCCTGTGAAAGATAGAGCATTAGTGTTCATGCGTGCCTCATGAGCCCAGTCCATAAATTAATATTAAGCTTAAAGACCGTATTCAGAGTCAGCAATGTAAGTCCAAAAGTTAGATAAATATTGTTCAACCCCAATTCCAAAAAAGTTGGGATGCTGTGTAAACTGTAAATAAAAAAAAGAATGCAATAATTGGCAAATCATGGCAACCTGATATTTAATTGAAAATAGTACAAAGACAACATATCGAATGTTGAAACTGAGAAATTGTATTGTGTTTTTTGAAAAATAAATGCTCATTTTGAATTTGATGTCAGCAACACGTTTCAGAAAAGTTGGGACGGGACAACAAAAGACTGGAAAAGTTGTGTAATGGTAAAAAAAACTAATTAGGTTAATTGGCAACAGGTCAGTAAGATGATTGGGTATAAAAAGACCCTCCTAGAGAGGTGGAGTCTCTCAGAAGTAAAGATGGGGCGGGGTTCACCGCTCTGTGAAAGACTGCGTGGGCAAACAGTGCAACAATTTAAGAATAATGTTCCTCAATGTAAAACTGCACAGAATTTGGGGATCACATCATTTATGGAACAGCCTTCCAAGTAGTGTTCGGGAATCAGACACAGTCTCAGTGTTTAAGTCTCGGCTGAAAACATATCTGTTTAGTCAAGCCTTTTGTTAATGGTGTTTATGAGGTAAAGGAGTAGATCTGGAGGATCCTCAGACAGAGTGTGTTGGTAAACTGGGATGTATGGATGCTGTCAGTCCCCACTCGCTTGCTCACTCAAGTTTGTTGACGGTGTAGTGGCTGCTGCTTTATGTCCCGGGGCTCCTCATGCCTGTGTTACCTTCTGGCTCTCCCCTTTTAGTTATGCTGTCAGAGTTAGTTGACAGCATAGTTAACCCTACTCAGTGCAATATGTACAGTGGTGCTTGAAAGTTTGTGAACCCTTTAGAATTTTCTATATTTCTGCATAAATCTGACCTAAAACATCATCGGATTTTCACACAAGTCCTAAAGGTAGATAAAGAGAACCCAGTTAAACAAATGAGACAAAAATATTATACTTGGTAATTTATTTATTGAGGAAAATGATCCAATATTACATATCTGTGAGTGGCAAAAGTATGTGAACCTCTAGGATGAGCAGTTAATTTGAAGGTGAAATTAGAGTCAGGTGTTTTCAATCAATGAGATGACAATCAGGTGTGAGTGAGCACCCTGTTTTATTTAAAGAATAGGGATCTATCAAAGTCTGATCTTCACAACACATGTTTGTGGAAGTGTATCATGGCACGAACAAAGGAGATTTCTGAGGACCTCAGAAAAAGTGTTACTGATGCTCATCAGGCTGGAAAACGTTACAAAACCATCTCTAAAGAGTTTGGACTCCACCAATCCACAGACAGACAGACTGTGTACAAATGGAGGAAACTCAAGACCATTGTTACCCTCCCCAGGAGTGGGCGACCAACAAAGATCACTCCAAGAGCAAGATGTGTAATAGTCGGCGAGGTCACAAAGGACCCCAGAGTAACTTCTAAGCAACTGAAGGCCTCTCTCACATTGGCTAATGTTAATGTTCATGAGTCCACCATCAGGAAAACACTGAACAACAATGGTGTGCATGGCAGGGCTGCAAGGAGAAAGCCACTGCTCTCCAAAAAGAACATTGCTGCTTGTCTACAGTCTGCTAAAGATCATGTGGACAAGCCAGAAGGCTATTGGACAAATGTTTTGTGGACGGATGAGACCAAAATTGAACTTTTTGATTTAAATGAGAAGTGTTATGTTTGGAGAAAGGAAAACACTGCATTCCAGCATAAGAACCTTATCCCATCTGTGAAACATGGTGGTGGTAGTATCATGGTTTGGGCCTGTTTTGCTGCATCTGGGCCAGGATGGCTTGCCATCATTGATGGAACAATGAATTCTGAATTATACCAGCGAATTCTAAAGGAAAATGTCAGGACATCTGTCCATGAACTGAATCTCAAGAGAAGGTGGGTCATGCAGCAAGACAACGGCCCTAAGCACACAAGTCGTTCTACCAAAGAATGGTTAAAGAAGAATAAAGTGAATGTTTTGGAATGTCCAAGTCAAAGTCCTGACCTTAATCCAATCAAAATGTTGTGGAAGGACCTGAAGTGAGTAGTTCATGTGAGGAAACCCACCAACATCCCAGAGTTGAAGCTGTTCTGTATGGAGGAACGGGCTAAAATTCCTCCAAGCCGGTGTACAGGACTGATCAACAGTTACTGGAAACGTTTAGTTGCAGTTATCGCTGCACAAGGGGGTCACACCAGATACTGAAAGCAAAGGTTCACATACTTTTGCCACTCACAGATATGCAATATTGGATTATTTTCCTCAATAAATAAATGACTAAGTGTAATATTTTTGTCTCATTTGTTTAACTGGGTTCTCTTTATCTACTTTTAGGACTTGTGTGAAAATCTGATGATGTTTTAGGTCATATTTATGCAGAAATATAGAACATTCTAAAGGGTTCACAGACTTTCAAGCACCACTGTATACTGCTCCTACTTATTCAGGTGACATTAGGCATACTTAACCTGTGTTTTCTCTCTCTCTCCCCTCCCCCCCAAAAAAATCTGTCCCTCTTTGTTACATGTCAATCCTGAGATCGAGATGATGAACCTCTTCTGCTCCTTGGACCTGGCTATTCTGTATATTGGGGAAACAAAACAACCGCTTCACAGGCGCATGGCTCAACACAGGAGAGCCAGTTCCTCAGGCCAGGACTCTGCTGTCTATCTTCATCTTAACAATAAAGGACACTCATTTCAGGATTGCAACGTACAAATTTTAGCCAGAGAGGATCATTGATATGAGCGAGGAGTTAAAGAAGCCATTTTTGTCAACCTGGAACGGCCATCACTGAACAGAGTTGGGGGGTCTAAGACATCATTTATCAGCCGCCTACAATGCAGTCCTTGGCACACTTCCCAGACAACTGAGGCCAAGTTTACATTAGACCGTATCTGTCTCGTTTTCTTCGCGGATGCACTGTCCATTTACATTAAAACGCCTGGAAACGCCGGGAAACGGGAATCCGCCAGGGTTCACGTATTCAGTCCAGATCGTGTCTGGTCCGGTGCTGTGTAAACATTGAGAATACGCAGATACGCTGTGCTGAGCTCTAGCTGGCGTCGTCATTGGACAACGTCACTGTGACATCCACCTTCCTGATTCGCTGGCGTTGGTCATGTGACACGACTGCTGAAAAACGGGGCGGACTTCCGCCTTGTATCACCTTTCATTAAAGAGTATAAAAGTATGAAAATACTGCAAATACTGATGCAAATACTGCCCATTGTGTAGTTATGATTGTCTTTAGGCTTGCCATCCTTCCATTTGCAAGTGGTAAGTGACGCGCATGCCCGACATGCACTGGGATCACACACACAGCGTCTCAGTCCCGAATCACTGCTCGTGCGCTTCACTCGCGCGCTGTGTGAGCTGCGCAGGGCCGGAGTGCGCACCCTCCAGAGGGCACTCGCTGTTCAGGGCGGAGTGATTTGGAGCACAGGATGCCTGCGGAGCCGAGCGTATCTGTGTATTGGCGTTGCTGTGTGCACGTGAATTGTGTATTGGCGTTGCTGTGTGAACACTAATCGTTTTAAAAACATTAATCTGATGATCCGCTGATACGGTCTAATGTAAACCCCACCTGAATGCACACCAAAACCCAGCTGTTTTCAGTGACTCACAGGAGGACAGAGAGAACCAACAACCCATTGATCACCCCAACAACTCTCTAGGCCGTTCACACCCAGCCCCCAGTGACCCACATCAACAGGAGGACTCAACCACACCTTAGGATTGCTTTTCATCCATGAGAGGATAAATACCTGATACTCCCTATTAGTCAGACAGAACTGAAGAAGCCTTTCGGATGAGAAGTGAAACGTCTTCAAGTCCAGTTGCTCTCTTTTACCACCCACAGTTTACTATGACCTGGATGACTGAGAATATTCACAGACATCCAGTGAATGGGGATAGATTTTAATTTCCCTGAGGGAACCCTCCCAAAGGGATCAATAAAGTTATATCTAATCTAGTCTAATCTAGAAAAAAATATATGTATGTGTATTCATGGTCATTGTGTGTTGGATGTATTTACAGCCAAAACTTAAATTTCAGAGTGACACCCCCCTGTTCATTCCCGTAACCACACTGCGGTCACAGGGAGGCATGAGAGATGCTGACATAGCCACTCATCTCTCATGTCTTTTCTCTGGGCTTGGATTGCTTGGTGGCGCCCATCTCCTCTCCAAGCATATTCACACCTACGCTCAATTTAGAGTCACCAGTTAACCTAACCTGCATGTCTTTGGACTGTGGGGGAAACCGGAGCACCCGGAGGAAACCCACGTGGACAGCATGCAAACTCCGCACAGAAAGGCCCTCGCCGGCCATGGGGCTCGAACCCAGAACCTTCTTGCTGTGAGGCGACAGCGCTAACCACTACACCACCGTGCCGCCCCAGAGTGACACACTGTGTTTAAATCAAAATGGCGGACATCTCACTCGAGACATTAATGCTTTCAGGTTGTTAGTAAATGTCCACACAAACATGCATCAATTTAAATAGACATCATTAGTATTGATTAGATGTGATTAGTATAGATTAGTCATGATTAGTATTGATGAGGCAGGAATGCTGTTGTCTAATTCTTTAAATAACCTGTGTGGCTTTGGCAGTGCTGGATTGTGTCGATGGTTCGTCTTCACTTCGGTTTCTGAACCGACTCGGATTTTGTGTCTGAAAAAGTGGGTTGATGATGTGATCTTTACTATAAAATGCAAACATGTACAAGTTTAATATCATGCAGTAAATTACAGTGAAATAGATAAAGAACATTTTCTCTGTATTTAACCATAAAACTTGAACTTTTTATGGTTCCATTTTACACAAATGTTTTTAGTTCCCTGCCCTTCTGTGTGCTATTGCTTTGTGTTTGGATCACTTTCAGTGCCCTGTTCGTGTCGGTGTCTATTTCACTCTTATACTGTTTAAACACATTTAATACAATAAGGAAAGATAAAGTTTAAAATAAGTTTATATTATTAAAGGGATACTTGCATCAGTTGAATTTTGGACCTCCATCGGCTCGTGCATGACTAATGAAAGTTTATTTCCACTTCTAGCTTCAGATCTGGAATCAAAATCATTTAAAAGAAATCAATCCATTTCCTGATTTTCCACCATTTTCTTTATGATGGTGTGTGTTACTGATTAAACTCTCGGAAAACTGTTCAGAGGAGGAGTGTAAGAGAACTTTACACACATCATCAAGCAATTAAGGACAAAAGGCATGCTGTCCAACTCCATTCCATCAGCAGGATGAGGAAGTGTTCAGGATCTAACAAGAAAACAGAAGCAGGATCTCTTCCTGATCACTGTGTCCAGCTTTACTGACCTGCACACTCTCTCTTTCTGTCTCACATTCATTATTAACACTAAAGCTTTTGATTATATCTTTATATTCCTCTGGATTCGTTTGATTTGTTAGTCGGTGTTTATCTGCGACAGCAGTTACTTTCGTTTTCTCTTTGCTGACGGAAGCAGCTGTTACTCGATGATTGTTTGATGAAAGCTGGAGTTAAAATGCTGTCGGAGTCTCATGAGAACTGAATAATAATCACACGAGTGTGAGAGAGTTAAAGCTTTAAATCCCCTCGTAGTTTCTGAAACTGATCTCCTGCAGCTCAGTCTTTACTTTTCGCCATGTTAATGAGGCGCCTGAACACTGACAGGCTTTACAGCAGGCAGAGGGAGGGTAAGGTACTTACAGCAGGCGAGTGAGGGGCTCTCAGGGTCCTTCAGGGTCTCGGAGTGTCTCTCGGTGTCTCTCGGTGTCTCCTCTCTGCTTTACTCACTTCACATTTCACACAAAACGAAACTGAAAGCACTTGTTATTGAGTTCTGCAGTGGGCGGGGCTTCATGTGCTGTGGAGTTGTGGGTTTAATCAGCTGGGTTCAGTGATCGTCTCATTGACTGTAGGTGCGAATGTGAGCGTGGGTTCAGTGATCGTCTCATTGACTGTAGGTGTGAATGTGAGCGTGGGTTCAGTGATCGTCTCATTGACTGTAGGTGCGAATGTGAGCGTGGGTTCAGTGATCGTCTCATTGACTGTAGGTGTGAATGTGAGCGTGGGTTCAGTGATCGTCTCATTGACTGTAGGTGTGAATGTGAGCGTGGGTTCAGTGATCGTCTCATTGGCCGTAGGTGTGAATGTGAGCGTGGGTTCAGTGATCGTCTCATTGGCCGTAGCTGTGAATGCGAGCGTGGGTTCAGTGATCGTCTCATTGGCCGTAGGTGTGAATGTGAGTGTGGGTTCAGTGATCATCTCATTGACTGTAGGTGCGAATGTGAGCGTGGGTTCAGTGATTCTCATTGACTGTAGGTGCGAATGTGAGCGTGGGTTCAGTGATTCTCATTGACTGTAGGTGCGAATGTGAGCGTGGGTTCAGTGATTCTCATTGACTGTAGGTGCGAATGTGAGCGTGGGTTCAGTGATTCTCATTGACTGTAGGTGCGAATGTGAGCGTGGGTTCAGTGATCATCTCATTGACTGTAGGTGCGAATGTGAGCGTGGGTTCAGTGATCGTCTCATTGGCCGTAGGTGCGAATGTGAGCGTGGGTTCAGTGATCGTCTCATTGGCCGTAGGTGCGAATGTGAGCGTGGGTTCAGTGATCGTCTCATTGGCCGTAGCTGTGAATGCGAGCGTGGGTTCAGTGATCATCTCATTGGCCGTAGGTGCGAATGCGAGCGTGGGTTCAGTGATCATCTCATTGGCCGTAGGTGCGAATGTGAGCGTGGGTTCAGTGATATAAAGTGAAAATTAACACGAAAATGTCAAATTAGCCAAATCAGTGGGAGTTCGATGGACAGGGTTTTGATTGATTGATTGATTGATTGATTGATTGATTGATTGATAATTCATGAATGGGAATATGAAGCATATTTTCAAGAACAAATGCAGAATATTATTTAATTATCTCTACTTTGGTTTTGGTATGCTTTAAGTTTTAAATGAATTGTTTTAGTTTGCTTTTTAAAAATAGAGTATAAGAAGGACTGATGGCGTGACTTCCCTTGCACATGTTAAATTACAGAATATCTTCAGTTTTCTCACTTCTTTGTTTTCAGGTTATTTTCTGTTTGAAAGAAATCAGTGGTAGAGTGTAGTGCTCCTGGAGCCTGCACTGAGTTCAACTCATTATTCATCTAACAGACTTAAAATCAGGAAATAAAATAAATAAATAAACAAACAGCCCTGTCAATGAACAAAGGGAATCTGACTAGTTTGATATTTGTAGTAACCTGATCAGACCACTAGGTGGCAATTTAACAACGAATCAATGTCCTAATACAGTATAACAGAGACAAATGTTGAGTTTAGAATAGAATAGAATATATAACTGTCTGGATCTTTTACTGCCTCACAAAAGATCACAGTAACATTTACAATCTGGAACACTTGCTCTAATGCTCAGAATTTACATTTTTCATTTTGTACATGATTTTCTTATTACTGGTATAAAATCCACATATAAAAATTCACACTTAGCCAGATTTATTCAGTTTAATTTAAATATGATTGAAATTCTTTTACGTTGGAGAGTTCATCATTAACCTTCCCAGACAAAAGAAAATAAACTTATTCATTAAAACACTACTGATGAGAGATAATCAGATCGTAAACCAGCTGGTTCATTAAATCCTCGGTGCTGAGTGTTCAGTGATCAGAGGCAGTAGTAGTAATAATAATAATAATAATAATCAGCCGGCGAGGGCCTTTCTGTGCGGAGTTTGCATGTTCTCCCCGTGTCCGTGTGGGTTTCCTCTGGGTGCTCCGTTTTCCCCCACAGTCCAAAGACGTGCAGTTAGGTTGGCGTGGGGCGGCCTTGGGCTGAGGTGCCCTTGAGCGAGGTACCGAACCCCTGACTGCTCCCCGGGCGCTCTGGTGTAGCTGCCCACTGCTCTGGGTGTGTGTGTGTGTGTGTGTGTGTGTTTTCACTGCTTCAGATGGGTTAAATGCAGAGGATGAATTTCACTGTGCTTGAAGTGTGCATGTGATGAATAATAAAGGTTTCTTCTTAATAGGCCGCACGGTGGTGTAGTGGTTAGCGCTGTCGCCTCACAGCAAGAAGGTCCGGGTTCGAGCCCCGGGGCCGGCGAGGGCCTTCCTGTGTGGAGTTTGCATGTTCTCCCCGTGTCCGCGTGGGTTTCCTCCGGGTGCTCCGGTTTCCCCCACAGTCCAAAGACATGCAGGTTAGGTTAACTGGTGACTCTAAATTGAGCGTAGGTGTGAATGTGAGTGTGAATGGTTGTCTGTGTCTATGTGTCAGCCCTGTGATGACCTGGCGACTTGTCCAGGGTGAATCCCGCCTCTCACCCATAGTCAGCTGGGATAGGATCCAGCCCGCAACCCTGTACAGGATAAGCGCTTATGGATAATGGATGGAATAATAATAATAATAATAATGTTCTGGGAAATTATCAAATCAAATCAAGTTTATTTGTATCGCGCTTTTAACAATAAACATTGTCGCAAAGCAGCTTTACAGAATTTGAACGACTTAAAACATGAGCTAATTTTATCCCTAATCTATCCCCAATGAGCAAGCCTGTGGCGATGGTGGCAAGGAAAAACTCCCTCAGACGACATGAGGAAGAAACCTCGAGAGGAACCAGACTCAAAAGGGAACCCATCCTCATTTGGGCAACAACAGACAGCCTGACTATAATATTAACAGTTTTAACAGGTATAACCCTCAACTGTCCTCATGGGGCCGTCCTTCACAGGAGTGGGGCGATAAAACTCCGACCAGACACAGGGCACCAGGATGGATCAAGCAGGTCCGAGGGGCAGAAGAGGCCAGCATCTCAATCCCAGGATCAACATGGAACTCAGAGGGACAGATGGGGGGGGGGGGGGGGGGGGAGAGAGAGCGAGAAAGAAAACATGTTGTTAGGTATGCCCTAAAAATGACAAGTATTAAATCTGTGTGGTAGGCTCGCAGAGACGAGAGTCTTCACATCAGGCATAACACACAATGGCATGTTAATATGGTAAAAATATCATGACCTGCTCTGGCTGGATGCTTGATTGGGTGATGGGAGCACACTCCTCAGCAATGATGAGATGCAGATGGGACCCTTAGGCCTGGCCAAGACAATTCAGTTACATTTCACCGGGTCTGGGACATGTGACAGAATGTCTGACGGCCGATTCCCTGCAGGCTACGATAGCCAGTCGAGGTCTCCACCCTCTCCACCAAAAGATTTCCTGTTGACTCCATGTAACTCAGAGGGACAGATTTGGGGTGGGGGGGAGAGAAAGAAAACACAGGTTGTTAGGTATGCCCAATGTCACCTGAATAAGTAGGAACAGTATACATATTGCACAGAGTACAAGCAGGGACTCTGGCAACTAACTATGACAGCATAACTAAAAGGAGAGAGCCAGAAGGTAACACAGGCATGAGGGAGCCCCGGGACATAAAGCAGCCACTGCACCGTCAACAAACTCGAGTGAGCAAGTGAGTGGGGACTGACAGCATCCATACATCCCAGTTTACCAAAACACTCTGTCTGAGGATCCTCCAGATCTACTCCTTTACCTCATAAACACCATTAACAAAAGGCTTGACTAAACAGATATGTTTTCAGCCTAGACTTAAATGCTGAGACTGTGTCTGATTCCCGAACACTACTTGGAAGGCTGTTCCATAACAGTGGGGCTTTGTAAGAAAAGGCTCCGCCCCCTGATGTAGCCTTCACTATACGAGGTACCAGCAAATAGCCTGCACCTTTTGATCTAAGTAGGCGTGGCGGGTCATAGAGGAGCAGAAGTTCACTCAGGTACTGTGGTGCGAGACCATTTAGTGCTTTAAAGGTCAATAGTAGTATTTTATAATCAATACGAAATTTGATTGGGAGCCAATGCAGTGTGGATAAGACAGGGGTGATGGGGTCATATTTTCTAGTTCTAGTAAGGACTCTTGCTGCTGCATTTTGAACTAACTGGAGCTTGTTTATGCACTTATTGGAACATCCAGACAGTAAGGCATTACAATAATCCAACCTGGAGGGAACGAAAGCATGGACTAGTTTTTCTGCATCATGCAATGACATTAAATTTCTTATCTTAGCAATATTTCTGAGATGAAAGAAAGCTATCCGGGTGATGTTATCAATGTGAGTTTCGAATGAAAGACTGGGGTCAATAATCACTCCGAGGTCTTTTACTGCTGCACGTGAAGAAACAGAAAGGCCATCCAGAGTTACTGTGTAATCAGAAAACTTACTTCTAGCTGTATGTGGTCCTAGCACAAGTACTTCAGTCTTGTCAGAGTTAAGCAGAAGGAAATTTATAAGCATCCAGTGTCTAATGTCCTTAACACATTCCTCAATTCTATTAAGCTGGTGTCTCTCATCAGGTTTTGCAGAGACATACAACTGTGTGTCATCAGCATAACAGTGGAAACTAATACAATGTTTATGAATAATATCGCCCAGAGGGAACATATATAGAGAAAAAAGCAGTGGACCCAAGACAGAACCTTGTGGAACACCAAACTTTACCTCGGTACGTCTAGAAATATCACCATTTATATCAACATACTGATAACGATCAGTTAGATAAGACCTGAGCCAGGAGAGGGCCGTTCCCTTAACTCCCACAACATTTTCTAGTCTATCCAGAAGAATGGAATGATCAATGGTATCAAATGCTGCACTAAGGTCAAGCAACACAAGTAGCGAGACACAGCCCTGATCAGACGCCAACAGTAGGTCGTTTACTACTTTAACCAGAGCTGTCTCTGTGCTATGATGAGGTCTAAATCCTGACTGATACATTTCATGGATGTTATTCCTATGTAAATATGAGCATAACTGCTGTGCCACAGCTTTTTCAAGGATCTTGGAGATAAAGGGAAGGTTTGATATTGGCCGATAATTGGACAGCTGACAGGGATCAAGGTCAGGTTTTTTAATCAGGGGTTTGATAACTGCTAGTTTAAAGGATTTGGGTACATAGCCAATCATAAGAGAAGAATTTATTATTTTTAGAAGCGGTTCAATTACTCCAGGCATTATCTGTTTGAATAGATGTGTCGGTAAGGGATCTAGTACACAAGTTGAGGCTTTTGATGTAGAGATTAATGAAAGTATAGTTAGTTTTTGTTTTTTTCTTTTTTTATCAGACATCTAACTAGATGTCTGATAAAAGATGTCTGATAAAAAAGAAAAAAACAAAAACTAACTATATTTAATATAAGACATAATGAACGTAATCGAAAGATTAATGAAAGTAATTCAGTTTCTTTTAGGGGAGTAAAACATTCTAACTGATGATCTGATACAGTTATATTGTTAACTACAAGGTCACTTTCATTGTCTAACCTTAAATTAGTAGTTTGAATTTTTTGTCGGATATTCTCAATTTTGTCATTAAAAAAATTCATGAAGTCGTTGCTACTACATACTGCAGGTGTGCATGTGTTGATAGTAGACTTATTCCTGGTTAATTTTGCTACAGTATTAAATAGGAATCTAGGATTATTTTTGTTATCTTCTATTAGGGAGGAGAGATATGTTGATTATGAAATTATGAACATTTCAGCTCCTGTTGGTGCTTCTTTAGTTTCATAAACCTCCCTGATTTCAGCAGGAGATCCTGACCCCTGACCCGTGCAACTTTGTTCCAACCTGCTGTTTTCTAAACCACTTCATGAGCTCAGACTGAATTTCTGGGGAAACGTTTTCTGTCTCAATTGTGGCAGTCAGTCATGTTCACCTGAATGAATACAGACATACAATTTTATACTCTGAGACAAATATTTAAATAATATTGTACATAAATATTTAAAAGAGCCAATTTATAAGTCTGGCCTTAACTCTCCAGCACTATCGGTAAGAAAATGGTAGGTGTGGACTGATGCCACTCTTGTCAATCAGTGACTCTGATGTCACTGTCGACATCCTCCAGGATGCAGTAATATCTGAATACAAGACTAACAATAAGCTCAGCTGTCTCAAAGGTGGTGGGAAGCACAGGTAAAGGGATTGGTTCAAGACTACCAGAATCACAATGTTACCAAGGGTGTTCAGAGAGGTCAGTCATGCATTCCAGCACTGTGTGAGACAAAGGACACTCTGGCATGGGTAGTGGCATAAGTTTCCCAGCAGTGAATGTTTGGGGTATTTTGGCTTGGGCACATGATGCATATCGTGAGTTCTACTTGTGGTCGGGTACCAAAGACCATCATAAAAATGGTTCCTACTGCCATCTGGTGAGGCGCCGCAATACAGATGTGAGTAGGGAGTCAAACTCTCACAGTTACCAGAGGACCCGCCCCCCACTGTAACCCCAGCTATGTAATAGTCGAGCCACCGAGGGCTACAGAAACGGAGATTGACGCCACCCAATGCACCTTAGGACCTGGTTAGTACTTGGACTGACTGGGAAGACCAGGTCCATGCATGAGAGGGAGGACACGATGCACATGATGTATTTACGAACATCAGACCGTATGGTTGGCCACTAGTACTCAGTACTGCATGGCTCTGTGTTCTCTGTGTGCCTGGAGGTCCAGTAACCCGCATGGTGTGCAACCAAGTTATGAGCCTGCCCTAGAAGTGTGGTGGTACATCAATAAGTTTGGCAGAACATGCAGCAGGGGTGTAGAAATTTCCTGGTCAAGGTCCCATGTGATGGCATTAACAAAGCAGGATGGTGGTAGGATGGAATCTGGACCTGATTTGGGGTTCAGAGCAGGATACGTGCTGGGTGTTTACATCCATATGTAAGTACAGTAAGTCAGGGGGACATTGAACTGGGTGAAGAAGAGAGATCATGAGGCTTGGTGAGAATTCAGGCATTTGGTTGTTCAGAGGTATTCAAGAGTTTTGTGGTCCATGAACACAGTGAGTGAGTACTGTGCAGCACCCTCTAGCCAGTGTTTCCGTCCCTTCAGGACGAGCCTGACAGCCAACAACTCTCAATTCCCAATGTCATAGTTTTGCTCCACGGCAGAGAGCTTTCTGGAAAAGAAAGCCACAGGGTGTAACCTGGGCTCCTCACCAAAGTGCTGTGAAAGAAATCACCCCATTCCAACAAGTGTCCTTTTTTTTCAGGAGAGCTGTGACTCGAGCTGAACCCTCGGATAAAGTGATGATAAAAATGTTCAAACTTCAGAAAACACTGCAGCTCCTTAACTTTGCAGGGAGCAGGCCACTCAGTCACTGCATTGACCTTTGTTTCATCCATGATCATGCCCACCTGGTTAATGATATAGCCTGAGAGAGATATGGTAGAAACATGGAACTCACACTCTTCCCCCTTGATACAGAACATGAGATTGAAGGAATGGAAGTCAGTCAGAATGTCATCACTGTGGGTTATAATGAACTTTCCCAGCATGTCTTTCAGCACATCATTTATTAAACACTGGAACACTGAGGGAGGGAAATGGAGCCCATGTCCGTGTATATGTAGTGGCCAGAGGTGGTGCTAAAGATCGTACTCCCCTCATCTCCTGGTCTGATGTGCACCAGGTTGTAGGCTCTGCGCAAGTCCAGCTCAGATGGTTCCAGCATGGAGATGGGATTAGAGGGAGGAAGCTGCCTGTTGCAATTTTAAAGCAGGTGACCAAGGTGGATGGCTGGATAGATGAGTGATTTGAGGGAGGTGCTGTGGTCTCAACACGCCAGCTCGGTGAGAACCTCCACATTTAGTTTCTATTGGAATCCAGCTTTCAACACAGGCTTGCTCCAAGAAGTGACGACAGGAACTAACTCGTTACACAGACATTCCACAACATTACATCTAGTTTTAAATGAATAAATAATACAACATGTATTTATAATAATAAATTAAGCACTGTAATTGTTAGCAAACTGTTGTGGTGTAAGAGGAATAAAACACTTGGGGATGTGCCGTTAAAAGAAAATAATCAACTTCAGGGAAGTAAAAGTAAATCAGCTATAAATAAAAATAAAAAATAAAAAATAAAAAAGGTAATTAATCATCTCTATAAATGAACAAGTGGGGAAAAAACAAACCCCAAGCACTGGGGGATCTGATCAGGGATTAATGCTTGTAGTAATCTGATCTGACCACTAGGCGGCAAAGTTTAACCAAAAATCAGTGTGTCTCAATCTAACAGAGCTAGTGATTAGGGTTTAATTAATTAATTAAAGTACAATATAATAATAAAAATCTGATGCATATTATAATAACAGAGCTATTTTTGCTACACATAATTCTTCATTATATATTTTATATTTAATTTAAAACTTTTATTATATTTATATTTTCTACATAGGGCGGCACGGTGGTGTAGTGGTTAGCTCTGTCGCCTCACAGCAAGAAGGTCTGGGTTCGAGCCCCGGGGCCGGCGAGGGCCTTTCTGTGTGGAGTTTGCATGTTCTCCCCGTGTCCGCGTGGGTTTCCTCCGGGTGCTCCGGTTTCCCCCACAGTCCAAAGACATGCAGGTTAGGTTAACTGGTGACTCTAAATTGAGCGTAGGTGTGAATGTGAGTGTGAATGGTTGTCTGTGTCTATGTGTCAGCCCTGTGATGACCTGGCGACTTGTCCAGGGTGAACCCCGCCTTTCGCCCGTAGTCAGCTGGGATAGGATCCAGCTCGCCTGCGACCCTGTAGAAGGATAAAGCGGCTACAGATAATGAGATGAGATGACTCACAAAGGTTCACAGTAACATTATCTATTTGTTGTTGCTTTTTTTAATAACTGGAATAATTGCTCTAATTCTCACACTTTATGATTTTCCTTTTCGAACATGTTCCTCTTCCCAGGATAAAATAAAAAACTCCAAAACTTCTGGAGTCCAAGTGGAATTTTAGTGTTTATCGGCACAGACCAGTTCACACTAAAGCACATGTTGTTTTCATATGATGTTTTCAGGTCTGAGTGTGAGACATCATGAACTTTAACTTTGACTGAAGAAGGAGGAAAGGAGCAGGATCAGTGAAACACAGGTGATTAGAGACAGTCAGTCACACACTGTATTACTCCTTCCTTTAAAGAGTGATGGATCACTGAACACAACATGAAGCTGGAAATATCCAAATCTTATCCAGTGCAAATCTCTTAAACATGGACAAATTCAACTCGTATTTTTAGGATAATTTTAAATCGAATGTAAGATCAGTTTTAGACACTTTTACAGGTTTCGGGCTTTAAATGTTTTTATATTTTACAGTCAGAGCGTTTTACTCTTCTCTCTAGGTATAAATACTTAAAAATTGTGCTTGAAATTATTAAAATATCTAGAAATGGTTTTAATAATCATATATTTGGTTTATTGTCATTTTTATTGGAATCTATTTGAGATATTTTCACTTGTTTAATGAAATTAGAATTTGTTGTCAGAATGAAATCTGTTTACAGCAAAGTTCAACTGATAATTACTACTTTATTCACAATATACCTGATATCTAGTATTTCTGTATTTTATTTTGTATATTTCTGTTTCCTTTTTCTTATTATAATATCTGAGTGTTCTGTTGGAGCTCTGAAACTTCACTACATTTCACTTTTGTTCTTCTCTGTGATGGAATAATAAACGTAATAAATGTGAAATCCCTGACCTCTGGTCTGACTGAAGTGCATGAACTTTAACAGACTGAGTCACAGTGATTAGAGCAGAGTAAATGGGGTAATCTGTGGGAAGGGGGGAACGCCCCTTCACTAAAGTCTCGCGAGAGTTTCGACACATCACTTGTTCTCACGAGATGTGTGCGTGAGAGAGTCGTTGAGCCAAACCAGGAATTTCTTGGAATGCTGTGGAGTTAAAGTAGAATTTCTCTGTGAGTGGCTCTTCGAGCCGCAGTGCAGTGTGTGGAGCTGCAGGAGATCATCAGCTTTACGCCCTGTATTAATACTCTTTTATTAATACTCATCATCATCCACAACTCATCAGCAGATCTCATCTCATCTCATTATCTGTAGCTGCTTATCCTGTTCTACAGGGTCGCAGGCAAGCTGGAGCCTATCCCAGCTGACTATGGGCAAGAGGCGGGGTTCACCCTGGACAAGTTGGGCTGTATTTATAATTTTAATTATTATTATTATTATTATTATGGGCGGCACGGTGGTGTAGTGATTAGCACTGTCACCTCACAGCAAGAAAGTTCTGGGTTCGAGCCCAGCAGCTGACGCGGGCTTTTCTGTGTGGAATTTGCATGTTCTCCCGGTGTCTGTGTGGGTTTGCTCTGGTTTCCCCCACAGTCCAAAGACATGCGGTTAGGTTAAAGTGCATATCACGGGTAAATTCAGGAGATCAATGTAATTCTCCTATTTTACTTCATCGTTTCCCAAAAGACCGGACAATGAGGGAGAAATGGGAGCGCTTGGTCTACACAGGCTGTGCACTGAAACCGTGCAAAGCTCTCGCGGCCTGCTGGCGCTTCCGCAGGTGACGTCACGAATCTGGCTCCAGATTCCCTTGGGATTTTTCCAGATGCGTTTTGTTATTTTATTTTTTTCTGCTGTAGACAGATGGCCTTGTGTAAAATTACCCTTCTGGATGAGTGTGTAAAGGGACAGACTTTCATATAAACCCCCCTGAAATTGGTCCAGGATCTGCGCTTTAATATGGGACGGCGTTGGGCTGAGGTGCGCTTGAGTGAGGCCCCCGACTGCTCTGTTAGCATGGCTGCCCACTGCTCTGCGTATGTGTGTGTGTTCACTGCTTCAGATAAATTAAATGCAGAGAGGAATTTCACAAGTGTGTGATGAATAAAGTTCTTCTTATTTTTCTGCAGTGCTTCTGAGAACATGTCCATGCATTTACTGCAGTGGAAATCTCCAAACACTGTGAGTAAACACCCAGTTATTTTCTTTTTTAACTTTTCTACTGAACATTGTTGTTGTATTTATTGTCCAGCAGCAGCAGTGTGGCCCTGACACTCAGCCCCGCCCCCTCCATCTGCTCTTCAGCTCCACCCTGTGGCTAACCCGGTGCGTATGTGACGTCACCGCTCCGGAACTCTCGCGAGATGTGCGTTGCTCAGGGCGGTATAAAAGCCGGTGTTTGTGCTCGTGCCCTAGCGTTCGTCCTCAGTGCAGGATAACGGCAGGAGCTTTAGGGCATAAAACTAATAAACTCATAAACTCTAAACTCCACACCGCGTCCCTGACTTCAGTTCCACACAGGAGACACAGTACAGCATCAGGTGAGTCTTTTACCTGCCTGTGTGGTGTTAAAGCGCTGTTTATATTGCGATGCTAATCTATGCTACAGTGAGCTAGCATGCTAGTCATTGATTTAATTCAGTTTCAACGATTTTACATCTGTTTCCTCTCAAACGCGTTTATATTTAACTGCATTATTTTAACAGTAATCAAGCTTCAAATGTTAGAACTGAACTTTAACGGGTTTATGGAGTGTCCTTGTGGCTGTCTGCGGCTAAGAGGAATAATAATAATAATAATAATAAAGTGATTAATGTTGAGTAGTTTAATGTTGAGGTTGGTGTAAGCTGTGCTGTGTTTGGTGTAAGCTGTGCTGTTTAGTGGAAGCTGTGTTTAGTGAAAGCTGTGCTGTTTAGTGAAGTGACTCCTTTCAGTCTGATCCTGGAGGGCAGTGAGTTAATGATGTTATAATAAATATGTAATAAACATAATTGTCACAAATCGGGTGAATATGGGTCCAGTGGAAAACAGTATAAATGAGATGCAGTAAATAATAATTTTAATTAAGTATAACCTCTTTTTTTCATGGGGCTAAAGATCTTAAATATGACTAATATAGCAGTAAAGGAGAAAATAGGATTAAAACTGTTTAAAAAAAAGTTCTAATGTTTTTTGGGTTTTGTCTTAAATTAATGAAAAGGCACGAATGATGAGTTTTATGAAGTTTAAATCTCACCGTGGGAGAGAACTCTGCTCTTTAAACATCCTTTCCTTTGGATTTGTGTAAATTTGACTTGTGTAAAGGTTGTTTTCGATGTGTTGTGTGAAGGTCTTTCCCACGCCCTGCTCAACAATCTGACCACAACAACCAGACTTTAATAAACACACTTGTTTATTTTTAATAAAAAAATGCTGCTTTAAGTTTCCTGAACTGTTTTAGATCAGAGTGTTCTGGAGAGTTCAGATTCACCTTTTTGTTTTGTTTAAATTGACTGAGATTATGAATTTTTTGGGGGGAAATGGGGGAATAAACATTAGCATAGACGGAAATGCATTAGTCAGCTGTAAGTGAATAATCCACATGATGTAATGGATTTCAATAAAAACTCAGCCGGATCATTAATTCATCAGTGTGATTTTGTAATTTCTCGTGTGTGTGTTACAGCATTCTGCATTGTTTCTAGGAAATAAATTAACCGAGAGTGGAAAGGAATCCTTTCAGTGACTCAAGCTATTTAAAGTCGAATAAAACCCTGGTCCATACGATCACGGCTGGTGCCCTGATGTCCCCCTGCACTTATTAATTAAAAATAAAACTTTAACAGTTTATCCATTTTAAAAGTTGTGATCTTGCTTAAGGGTAGGTTTCCCAGGGTGTGGCCATTTGCATCAGAACCTGGTATCCACCTGTGACGTGGTTTTCCCCATTAGTGTACATGCTTATGAAATTTAAATCTCACTTGGATAGATGACACGCGCAGTACTGATGCAGATGCTAGTAAACAGTGGTGGTTGTCATAGCAATGCAATTCTTGTTGTCTAAAAACAATCACTTTTCTCAAGGACTAAAAACAAATGAATGTCACATAATACAAGGGGGAAAAATTAATTTTTCTCTAAAAACTGCTGGGAGTAGCCGGCGATGGGGCGTTTCTAAGGAGCGTAGTTACTGACCAGTTAGTCTGGTTCAGGAAGAGGCTGAATTATCGCTCACCTCACCACCTTTCTGTTCTTCCTGTTTCTGTAATCTCTTCCACCATGAAGTGGTCCTCACAAACCACCTTGTGCCTACTGAAATGAAATGTCTCCACAGTGTGACCAGTGCCGGTGAAACACGGCCGTTTCGCCGCTTGTAATAGTGTAGGATTGGGAAGGGCAAAAAACGATTTCCCTTTGCAATGATCATTCTTATCGTTACACCCAAACGATTAGCACTTGGGGCATCTTTAGGATCATTTCCAACAATTTAGAAGTGATGTATCCATGAGATCTCTACATCACAATCTCAGGTTCTCATGTAATTTCCACTTGGAGTGTGATCTTTGAACCTCAGGGCGTGAGAGAACAGTGCCGAGGAAATTTATTTTAAATCTGTATACAGGTACAAATATGAACACTCGACCGTGTCTTGTATGGAGATTGTCAGTATCAAGGAGTTTACTTTTTGGGTTTATCTCAGCTTTACAGTTCAGTTAAATGATTTGTTCATGTTTGGTTAGTGCAGCCTGATCGTGGTGTAAAAATAGATCAGTCATTGCAGTGTTGTATTTCACTCACTGGAACAATGAACATCCGTGATTCTGACCGAATCCGCTTCAACAGGATTCACTGAGCAAGTAAATCTGTCAGGACCAAAATGATTCTCTAATTCAAACACTGACTCGCTGAATAAGATGAGTGAATCTTAGGCATAAACAGAGTGAGTCTCTCAGTCCGGAATGATTTACTCCTTATTTAGTGAATCTTGTTCATGACCTGAATGACTCACCGGTTCAAACACTGACTGACTCGCTGTACGAGACGAGTGAGTTTCTCTCATCACCAAAGGAATCGCTGATTCGTTCACTGATCCACTCAACATGAGCCGAGAGAATCGGAGCCATGACTCACTGAATAACAGGAATAAGTCTTTGAGTCTTGATTATGAAACAAACTCACTCGTGGAGTTAAACTTATTATGGGGTGCATTATACAGTTGACACCCCTGAGTTTTGTTTGCTTTTAAATGTAAAGTTACATCACTGACGGTAACTTCTGTAGTGTGTTGGAGTTAAATCATGTTTCAGGTTCTGAACAAGTCTAGTCTCGTTCATGTATTTAACACGACGCAGATATCCAGACGTCCCACTCTTGATCAGTGTGGGGTGTGTAACAGTGGTGTGTTTAAGGCCGTGGCTTTCTGCACGAACAGGCTTACTGCAGATTAACTCTGATTATACTGAAAACCTGCCTGTAATTGTCTCGTTTATTATAATTGGCCTTATAGTGCGGAGGAGTTTATCCGGTTTTAAATCTGATGCATTAAGACATGATCGAGAGGAGCAGTAATGTGGAAAACTTTATTTTGCAGATGCTTTTAATCAGTGATGTGAAATTATTTTCATATACTACTCATAATGTACAAATTATAATGTGTAATCACTATATTATAAAAGTTAAATGTTACAGAAACTGTCACTAGTGTGACCTGGTGTTAATTTACATTCTGATCAGTGATGAACTAAAACACACTCGTGCAGATGTTTTAAACATCTGTGTGCTGAAGTTTATTTAATCCTAGGTCTTCTGTGCACAGGTTCTTGGCTGTTCGGGGAGGACACGCCCGTCTCCCTGAAGGCTGTGGAGATAATGTGATTAAATTCCCTTTTGAGGCCCGGAGATATTAAATTTAATTCTTGCACTAGTTCGGAAGTCATGTGACCTGAGCTACACGACACACAGGAAATAAACATGCCGGTTTTCACTAATGATCGGATTAGATGTAGAATTTTAAATCTCCAGCTAAAGCACAAACTGTTCACAACTTCCAGTGTTTAATGTGAAACAGATGTGGTTTAACACCAGCACCGTTTTGCAACTTCGTTTCTTCATGTCCTGTTTTTGCTTTAACTGTCCACGCTCATGTACACAGGAACACACACACACACACACTCTCTGAAGGAACTGAGCATAAACACTAAAACTCAGCATTTAGTTCATATAAAACAGTAAATCACTATTACACTGCCTTTGTGTTTTACACAAAATATTTGCACTATTACAATTGAAGTATATTTGTATATGAAAGTGTAAATGTTATTTTATTTAATGTATACAACATGGCTTGATTGCACTTTATATTAATGATAAAGTTCATTATAAACACTAATTCTGTCACTGTTCACCTCCTCACTGCACTTTCCATATATGGTCAGCTTCCTGTTTTTTTGTGTGGGTTTTTTTTCCCCACCTTCATTCCCTGGTCTCTGTGCTTTAACACGTTCCCTTGTTTCCCACTTTGACTTTCTGTTCTTCCATCTCACTTTCTCCAGATTGATCGAGTTCCTCTTGTTTTTGCTTCCTGTATGAAGCTCTGTGCTTCACCTCTGTGCTTCCTCATGTCTTTACGATCATTTGTGTTTCTGATCGGTGTTTCCTGACTCTGAGGTTTATTCATGTTTTTGCACTCGTGTACCGTCAACAATTACTGAAGGAAAAAAAATCGCCACGTCCTCACACTAGCAGGATATAAATATTTTAACTAGAAAAGGGAACTCCAGGAAATCCAGAGTAAAAGCAAACAGGAAGTTGTAGACTGATATTTTAAGGAATGGGTGTAAATAAACCAGGAAGGGATGACCGTATATGGGTAGTGTAGGGGAAGAGCATGGTGTGTGGTCTGGCATGAGTTTTAAATTAAACTTGTGCAGAAGTCTGAATTATACTCTGTTTACAACATTAAAAAAAAAAGCCTTGGCCTGTTTTCCTGGTCCCCCAGTTGTTGCTTAGCAACCATTGCCATCCACAGTTACACTCTTGTCGCTTCAGTGGCTGTGTTGGTCATGGCTGTGTCTTTAAAAATTTACTGAGGGCAGTTTTCATTTTGTCTTTCCATCATCTTTTTGTTAACTCTGACTCCGCCTTTTAAAAATAATTAGGAGTGTTTAATTGCTATAATGTTCTTTTCAGGAACTTGTTCTCGTCACGTTCAGACGTCCTGTCTCAGTCTGGGTCTCATCATGCAGTTTATAAACTCGGCTGTTTCTTCACATCCTCCTCCACCATGTGTGTTGAAATCATGTAAACAGAAGCATCTGTAGAAGAGTCGCTCGCTAAAACTGTTAAACTGCAGATCGCATGGTTCCATGACTCTAATCTGTGAATCAGCTCACACTGCTGAAAGCGAAAGCTTTTAAAGAGATGTTCTGGATTCTTTCTCTTCTGAAACATGATCCTGTTCCATGACCCACTGCAGTCTGAAAAGCGTTCAACACTGAAATGGGTTTTGATCAGAACATGAATTCAAGAAATCCGCCTTATAACTTTTTTTTTTTTTTTTTAAATTATGCAGCTCAGAGGAGCTAAACTCTGAACAGGAGCTGATGTCAAAAATGTAATTTGACTTTTAAAAATAAAATTGGGGGGATTGGTTTTATCTAGAGCATTTGTTGCTGTCGCCACAAAAACCCCAATAAAATTATACTTTCCCCTCCCAGATTTGGACAATCATGGACGCCATCATCCGCTGTCCTTTCCTGTCCCGCGTCCCCCAGGCGTTCTTCCAGCAGGCGAGGAAGACTTTGGTGAGCTACGCTGTGAAGTGTCCTGTGATGATGGACCTGGCGTCCAAACCACTCGCCCGCTCCATCTGCTCCTCTTCCTCCCTCTTCCAGAAGAGTGATGATGTCGTCAACACGGGTAAGATCCCATAGAGAAACTGGAACATGTGGGGGGGACAGACATACAAGGACTGTAATTAACTTTTATTACTAATTAACTAAACAAATACAAAACCAATTAGTGTCATTGAGTACAATTGGGATAAATTGTATAAATTGAAGCGAATTTGGCTCAAATTGAAACTGAATTCACTGACTGACTAAACTTTTACCTAAAAGCTGCCATCTGAATGTAACGCAGTTAGCAATCAATTCTGTTAAATTTAGTGTTCAGATGTCAAGCTTTGTTACTAAACCGAATGTTTGCCTGGTGTTAGGGTTATTTATCTAACTGCTAATAACTTTACCTCTTTTACTCATTAAAATTTAGCGTTTTGCAGCCTTGGTGTAGCTGTTTGAGGAGTTTTGTTTGTTTTAAAGCTAGCTGTATAGTTTTAAATCGGTGGTTGTTGTGTCATTTTACAAATATCTTTGGTTTCAGAAGTGTTTAATTGTGTGGGGTTTTTGTTTGTTATAAACAGAGGCTACAAAGGTCCCTGCGATGCTGGCAGGTCACCCCAAACCCCCAGCAGGAGCAGTGCCATCTAAATGCCCCTTCCTGGCAGCTGAAATGGGGCAGAAGAACAGCGGTGTGGTGCGTGAGGCCAGCATGGAGCTGCAGGAGGACGTCTCTGAAATCCGCACCCTGCAGCAAGGTTTATAACGTTTTAAATATGAATGAGAGTAAAGGGCTGTTCTGATTGGCTGAAAGTGTTAACGCATTAACCAGGAATCTGTCTTGGTGAGAAATAAGATTCTGAAATAAGTTCGGCTCAGAATGCGGGATTAGTTTTACTTTGTTTTGGAATGCTTGTAGTGGGGGTGTTTTTTAATTTTGTGCTTTTTTTTTTTTTTTTTTGGTTAGATGTTTCTGCACTGGAGCTGGTGAAGAGCATGAAACCTGACGGGAGTCTGATGAAGAAACTGCTGAAGCAGCGTCCGGCGAGAGTTTCACACCTGCTCCAGGAGAACATGCCGAAATGTACATCACCTCCACACTGCACTCGACCTCAGCTAAGCTTCATTAATAGCTAACATGTATAAATCTAAACTAAAATTAAATTCAGTCTTTACCCAAGTGTTTAGCCTTTGTTTTGTTTAAATTTTAAGAATTTTCACTTTAAATTGAGTCATAAAGCGTCGTAGAATATTGGCTATAGCTAAACTCATCCTTTTTTTAAAACATAAATTGAATTGTTGCTACCTTTCAGTTAAAGTTTACTCCCATGTTGGATAACCGAGTAACTGAAAGTGAATGTTCACCTTGTAGCTAATTAAAAACTTTTCGACAGAAATGCAGCGCCTCCCTGAAATTTAGTGCTGTAACTGATTTTTTTAAAAATAAGACTTTAGATAAATGATCTTGATAAACTGGAATAAATTGAGTCGTGCCATCTGCTGCGTGTGTAATCAGAAACCTCTCTGATCTTTTCCAGCCATCTCCAACTTTCGCTATGATGAATTCTTTGAGAAGAAGATCGAGTCGAAGAAGAATGACCACACCTACCGCGTGTTTAAAACAGTGAACCGGCGTGCGACGGAGTTCCCGATGGCTGATGATTACACGGAGTCTCTGAATTATAGGCGAGACGTGTCCGTATGGTGCAGTAATGATTATCTGGGGATGAGTCGCAACCCGCGCGTGGTCCAGACTGTGATGTGAGTCGCTGGGGCGTGGCTTTAACGCTCTTCCTTATTGATGTTACTCAGACTGGCTTCAGTTGTGAGAGAATGCATGTAAAATGTATTTATCGTCCCGTCCCCCCCCTTGCAGGGATACTTTACAGAAACATGGCTCGGGTGCAGGAGGGACACGGAACATATCGGGGACGAGTAAATTTCATGTGGATCTCGAACACGAGCTCGCTGACCTTCATGGGAAAGACGCAGCGCTGCTTTTTACTTCCTGTTTTGTGGCCAACGATTCCACACTGTTTACTCTGGCCAAAATGCTGCCGGGTAAATTAATAATAATAATAATAATAATAATGTAGTAAACCTGAGCAGAATGGACTGTGGTGAGGAGTGTCGTATCACTCAGCCTTGTGATCAGTGTGGTTTATTTTCCCTCAGGATGTGAGATTTACTCGGATGCTGGAAACCACGCGTCGATGATCCAGGGAATACGCAACAGCGGCGCTAAAAAGTTCATCTTCCGTCACAATGATGTAAAACACCTGCGTGAGCTTCTGGAGAAATCGGATCGCTCCACTCCGAAGATCGTGGCCTTCGAGACGGTGCACTCGATGGATGGTGAGAGGAGGAAAAGTTCTGTGACGTAGCACCACCAGAACATGTTAGTGTCTGGAACGGAGATGAACCTGGTTTGTTTTTTCCCTCTCTAGGTGCCGTGTGTCCTCTGGAGGAGATGTGTGACGTGGCGCACGAGTTTGGTGCGATTACGTTTGTGGATGAAGTTCACGCTGTGGGTTTGTACGGTGCGCAAGGGGGCGGGATCGGGGACCGGGACGGAGTCATGCACAAGATGGACATCATCTCCGGAACGCTTGGTGAGTTCCTCACAAACATTTATATTAAAAAAAAAAAAAGCCCTGAATGTAGGGGGAGGAGCCATGGCAATAATGAACCAATGAGGAGCTGAATAAAGATTTGATTTTGTACTTCATCAGCTTTTATGGAAAATTACATTCAAATAAAATCTGAACAAACTCAAATTAAATAATTAAAAAATAAAAAGCTGTGGTGTGGATGAAGAGATGGAATAAGTGTGTGAGAGATCTGAGGTCACCTGGCCACTGTAGAAGATCCATTTTATTATACTTTGTTTATGGAGTTTAAGTTTATTTTAGTTTTGGATATCTTTCATAATACAGAACTTCATACAATCCTTTATTTATGAATTATAAATGTATAGATTGATATAAATTACTGTTTACTCATACACTGCTAGTGTAGGTTTTTATTCTGGAGCCATGCTCACTTTCACTGTGTGTGTGGAGTCCCGTTACTGTCGGCTGTGGCTTCACTGTTCATCTCTAAAGAGCGGGCGGGGGGGAGAGACAGACAGACCTGGAGAGAGACAGACAGACCTGGAGAGAGACAGACAGACCTGGAGAGAGAGAGAGACCAGTTCTGGTTTTGTCACATCCTGTTCCTGAGACTCGTGAAACTGCTCACCTGTTGCCCAGATACCCTGTGCCCATCCCCCACCCAGTCTAATCTGTTTCCCTAAAGACTGTAACCTCCGGCTCACTTCTCAGATTCTGAAGATAACCGACACGCTTGCGTTCCCCCCCCAGCAGACATGTCGGCACCAGCTGCAACACTTGACTAAAATCAGAGTGGCTCTTGATCTGCCCAAAAACTCTCTCTCTCTCTCTCTCTCATGTGCTGAAAGACCTTCAGGATCCTCTCACACAGCACTGTTGTTCACCATGTCCTCCTCGGTCTCTCTCACACCCACCCTGAGCCTCCTGTGTGGTGGGGAAAGAGAACTTGTGAAAGGTTTAGAATTGAGCGAACAGTTTGTTAGTTCTTATGAAATGGACTTTGTTCCTCAACTAAATAAAGAAAAGGGAATTGAGACAAACCTGAAGAGACTTTTTTTCCCCTCTTCATCTCATGAGGCTTTTCCTAAACAAGATCTTTCCCTCAAGTTTCCTGTTTGTTTTTAACCTGTAATAAATGAAGTACCTAAACACTTTTTTTTTAATTAAAAAGATTAAATTGTATTTCATAATTACACTGACTTCTAAATTCTTGACTGATTTTTACTTTTTGTGTAACTTTTAATTTACACATTTAAATGGCTTCAGAAGTCACTTTCTCTTTGTATTGAATCATTTCTAACTTGACTGCAATTAATCTGGAAACTCAGTAAAGTTAAACTGACTCCTCCCCTTTTATTGATTTGCTTGCAGTGTGGGTGTGTCTTTGTGAAAGACTTCCTCTAGTGACTTTATGTATTTGTGGTTTTTTTTTTAAATCTTCCCTGTACAGGAAAGGCGTTTGGTTGTGTCGGAGGCTACATCGCCAGTACGAGTGTGTTGGTGGACACGGTGCGCTCGTACGCTGCAGGGTTTATCTTCACCACATCTCTGCCGCCCATGCTGCTCGCCGGCGCTCGGGAGTCCATCCGCATCCTGAAGGGTGAAGAGGGCCGTGTGCTACGGCGTAAACACCAGCGGAATGTCAAACTGCTGCGGCAGATGCTGATGGACTCGGGGCTGCCGGTGGTGCACTGCCCCAGCCACATCATTCCTATCCGGGTAACATGAATAATAATTTATTTTATTATCATCACCACTGATTTATTCAGTAAAACTGAAACGTTATGGTTTCCACTTTAAACAGGTTTCAAACGCGGAGAAGAACACGGCCGTGTGTGACATCATGATGAACCGCTACAACATCTACGTCCAGGCCATCAACTATCCCACTGTTGCCCGTGGCGATGAGCTCCTCCGTATTGCTCCGACGCCACACCACACGCCACAGATGATGAAATATTTTACGGGTAAGTCGAACTAAACTGAATCCTTCAGTGTGACGCTCAAACATCATGCAAATTAAACCACAGCTCAGATCTGTTCCAGTTTAAATCCCCTGCTGTGTCTGAGGAACACTGTGTCTGTCTCCGCTCAGAGAAACTGCTGAAGGCGTGGCAGGAAGTGGGTCTGGAGCTGAAGCCTCACTCCTCGGCTGAGTGTAACTTCTGCCAGCAGCCGCTTCACTTCGAGCTGATGAGCGAGAGAGAGAAGTCGTACTTCAGCGGCCTGAGCCATCCCGTCTCCGCCTGCGGATAACACACACCTCGCCCTACAGCGGCGTTCCCTAATCACTGCATAATCAGAAATATTTTACTTGCACACATTCTGTAGAGATGTCTGATGTATGTGAAAATAAACACTTAACCTCAGGTCTGATCTTGCTTTGTGATTTCTTTCTTTCATTTTAGCAGAGCATGACCGATGTTCCTCTGAGAGCCTGAGAGGAACCATGTCTTCCTATCTGATCAGGCTTCCTTTTCTGGAAGCTTCAGTTTTCCACAAAAACCCCTCAACTACAAAATCTCATTTTTTCATGAGTAACATTTTAGCATCTGTTTTTCCAAGGGTTCATTATCCAGTGAAGCATTAAAAACTTTCAAAGAACCCGTGTTTTTTTTTTTTAAACTGGACAGGTTCTAGATGCACCTGTGTAACCGATCCCTAATGTGGGTGGAGCACAGAAGCACAGCAGGCGGGAGTTGGGTTTTTTTTTTTTGCTTTTCAGCTTTAATCACTTGCTGCTCACACATGACCCATGTTCTGGTCGAGAGAAACCTCTGCTCTGCTCTCCCCTCCTTTTGTGTTCCACCATCCCTGCAAAAAACACATTAATTGACATCAGGTGTAATGACTTGGCCACGCCCCTGCTGCCACAACCTGTTATCCCTTGAGTTACACCTGTCTAAAAAATGCACAAGCCTGAGGATGGATTAGTATAAATATGCAGGTGATAAGTCACGGGTTAATTGGTTGAGAATTCAAACTCTTTCACGGAGTGATTTGACAAAATGGTGGTCAAACGCTTCTTCGCTGTAAATAAGGAAGAATTACACAGGAAAGAAAATGCTGTTCCTAAGAGCACTAAAGATGCTCTGAAGTTTGGTCTAAAAATATTCAAATGTAAAATGGAGTTGGGATTTGGTTTATTGATTTATAGAGAAGTGATAAGTCCGTGCCATGCCTTTATTATACTTAAATGTTGCTTTTGAAGTTTGAAATGTACTGTAATATTTTAATCAGCTGTGGCCTGCTAAAACTATATCCACCTCAGGCTCGGTGAACAACCAAAACTTCGTCTGTTATTATTCACCAACATTCACTCCACCTTTGGCAAATAATGAGGTGTCCCCTTCCTCCCACAAAACATAATGAAATATCAGCCTTTAAATAAATTAATCATGAAGACATTGTTAAAGTGAATTAGTTTCCTTTTACTTCTGGACAGTTTCTCTTTGCAATTTTTCTAGCTCTGAAAGTTTGAGAGTAATTTGAATAAGTGTGGCAGTAGAGGAGGCATTAAACACTAACAGCACCGCGGTGTTTTAGTCTTTACGGTGTGTGGATGTTACATGAACGCTGAGGTCATCACTGTGTAAATATCAGGAGACTCAGAAGGACAGACAAGAAACAAACCCTAATGAGAATGAAAGGGTTGCTGGACACACACTAGAAAATTGAGTTAGACGTGTGTGAGAGAGAATAAACTGTTACTGAACAGAGTGAAGGAAATGTGGGTTACTGTGTCCTCTGTCTTCAAACACATCCTGATGTTTCACCACATAAAAGCAGAATAAGCACAGGGGTTTTTTATTTTCTTCTCTTCCCGACAGACATTTTAGCAACATCTCCGAGAACACAAGCACAAACCGCTTCCTCTCAGGATGAACACAGCTTGAAAATGACGTTTCTGAGGTACACAAACAAGCTCAGGTTTTCAACCCAGCTCCTGGAGAACCCTCTGTTCTGGACCACACATGTCAGGGTTCTGCTCTAACGCACACGAGGAACAGCAGTTAGTTCAGTGGTGAGTGACGGAGGGTTCTCCACGACCAGGGAAGGGAACCTGTGCTCTAACAGAACAACTGCTACTAAAAAGTAATGTTTAAAATTAGCATCATACAATGGATTTTAACAGATCAATGTTAAAAACACAATTCAGTAAAGCAGGGATTTAACCCTAACCCATGGTGGCTCACAGGCTGTACACGGCCCATAATATCATTGAATACAACCCACAGGGGGCGGCACGGTGGTGTAGTGGTTAGCTCTGTCGCCTCACAGCAAGAAGGTCCGGGTTCGAGCCCCGTGGCCGGCGAGGGCCTTTCTGTGCGGAGTTTGCATGTTCTCCCCGTGTCCGCGTGGGTTTCCTCCGGGTGCTCCGGTTTCCCCCACAGTCCAAAGACATGCAGGTTAGGTTAACTGGTGACTCTAAATTGAGCGTAGGTGTGAATGTGAGTGTGAATGGTTGTCTGTGTCTGTCAGCCCTGTGATGACCTGGCGACTTGTCCAGGGTGTACCCCGCCTTTCACCCGTAGTCAGCTGGGATAGGCTCCAGCTCGCCTGCGACCCTGTAGAAGGATAAAGCGGCTACAGATAATGAGATGAGAAGTATTGCTAATTCACATTACAGATGTGGAAGTCTCAATGTCCATCTCAAAATCTGTAAAACCAATCTGCGTTCGCTGGAACAGTGTTTCATCAGTCGGCCCGTCTCTCTCTCAGTTTGACGTGTCGTTGTTGAGAAACTTCTCTCGCAGATGAGTTCGCGCTACCAAACATGCTGGACATAGACAGTGCAAAATTTCCAAAATTTCAGTTTCCTTCTCAGGAAATTGACCTTTTATCTGAAAGAAGGGGTTGGACTGAACTTCACACGGTTCCGGCTGCAGCTCTCGAGGCTGAAGGTTAATCACATTCAGGGAATCAGTGAAGAGGTTTATGAGAGACTGCATGGTCTGAAAGTCATGGAAGTTCCCTCAAATTTCTGGTATCTCTTCTGTACTTTGCAAAAACAAACAAACATTCTTACACTCGGGAGCATTCCTCCCAGGCAGGGAAGTGTCTCAAATCACCGTCATCAGATAAATATTCATTCTGAAGAAGGTTAAATTTACGCCGGAACACATTCATATGCAGTCTGAGGTCTGATATGGTTTGGACTCGTCCTTGTAACTGCAAGCTTTGATAATTCGGATGTGAGGTCATATCTGTGCGGAAGGCCATAGAGTCTGCGACAGTAAACACTTCTATCAGCCCTGATATCGTCCTCCATCAGCCGCTCACTTCTTCCAAAGAGACGATGAACTTCCTGTGACTGAGGGCCGCGCTTCCAGTCACTTTCATAACCGAATCCAAGACATAGCTCAAGTTCAGACTCTTCGCACACAGGGCTTCCTGTACAGCCCAATAGGTTTTACTGATCACATCACAAATTTCCATTTACAGAGCCCTCCATAATTATTGGCACTCCTTGTAAAGATTCAGTAAGAGGGTTAGAAAAAAAATCCACCTTTTGGTGAAGTCACTTCATCTCACACTAAAAAAATGAGAAAAATCCAACCTTTAATTGAAATAAATTTATTCAGAGAAAAACAAATCCCTCATCAAGAAATATATTTTCAGTAAAAACACACGTGCCACTATTATTGGCACCCCGATAATGGAAATGATGGTGAACACACTGTACCTGAAGCGTGTTTCCATTTAAATTGAACATGTTTGAGTTGATTGGAGTGTGTAGGAACTTTCAAGCTGTAATCCACAACTTCCTGATGAACTGGGGAACAAATATGAGGCGACACAGAGGCCAAATTCCCTCAACATCAACATGGGAAAGATAAGAGACACACAAACCCAATGAGGGAGAAGGGTGTTGACCTTCATCAGTCAGGGAAAGGGAATAAAAATATCTGCTCGCCTGAAAATGTCCATTTCTACTGTTAGGGCAAAAATAAAAAGTGGACACCCCATGTACAGTGAGGAGGGTAAGAGAGGCAAAAAATCCCCAAGAGTCACTTTGGTGAATTACAAGAAAAAGAAAAATCTTGAGGTTTCCAAGTTAAAAGGTAAATGACTGCAACAGGATGGTGCAGGATCGACGCCCATGGCAAACAGCTGAGTGCAAGAACGAGCGCATCCAGCTTGGGAAGGAAAAAAAAAACCCTCATGTCCTGTGGGTTGTCTCATCTCATCTCATTATCTCTAGCCGCTTTATCCTGTTCTACAGGGTCGCAGGCGAGCTGGAGCCTATCCCAGCTGACTACGGGTGAAAGGCGGGGTTCACCCTGGACAAGTCGCCAGGTCATCACAGGGCTGACACATAGACACAGACAACCATTCACACTCACATTCACACCTACGCTCAATTTAGAGTCACCAGTTAACCTAACCTGCATGTCTTTGGACTGTGGGGGAAACCGGAGCACCCGGAGGAAACCCACGCGGACACGGGGAGAACATGCAAACTCCACACAGAAAGGCCCTCGCCGGCCACGGGGCTCGAACCCGGACCTTCTTGCTGTGAGGCGACAGCGCTAACCACTACACCACCGTGCTGCCCTTAGCAATACTTGTTCATTGAAAATAATTAAATTTTCCAGTTGAATAGTGAATACTGAACGTTTGGTAGTTACGCAAAGCTTTGTGTTATTCTTCCATGAACTATCCACAGGAACCGGAGTAGTGGGATGAATTCCTGTATGTGAAAGTGCAGATTTGTAATTTGGCCCCCTGGTGTTATTTACGGTCCTCCCTGAGTGCTGCACCTTACAGTGGTGGGGAGGTTTGTGTGCCTTAGTGACCCTGGGAGCTGTATTGGTTGGGTTTAATGCCCCTGTAGGTTTAAACTTGCTGGGCTGAGTTCTGAGTTCCAGGTGAAAGGCCAGATGAAATGCAGCACCTGGCTCTCCAGGTTGGGGTTTGGGTGACGGCCTGATGACCCATCCCCGTAAAACTAATCATCAGGGTGGCACGGTGGTGTAGTGGTTAGCGCTGTCGCCTCACAGCAAGAAGGTCCGGGTTCGAGCCCCGTGGCCGGCGAGGGCCTTTCTGTGCGGAGTTTGCATGTTCTCCCCGTGTCCGCGTGGGTTTCCTCCGGGTGCTCCGGTTTCCCCCACAGTCCAAAGACATGCAGGTTAGGTTAATATGCGACGGCCTCGGGCTGAGGTGCCCTTGAGCGAAGCACCGAACTCCCACCTGCTCCCCGGGCGCTGTTAGCATGGCTGCCCACTGCTCTGGGTGTGTGTGTGTGTGTGTGTGTGTGTGTGCTCATTGCTTACGTGTGTGTTCACTGCTTCAGATGGGTTAAATGCAGAGAGGAATTTCACAAGTGTGTGATGAATAAAATTGTGCTTTCTTTCTTTCTTCAGATGGAGAAGAACCTCAAACTATCCACAGAAACGCAGAGGAACGTATTACTGTGGAGCGTAAACATGTTTAACATTAAAGCTCTCGTTACAGACAAAAACAGATCACACACGCTCTTTCTTTCTTTCTTTCCCACGTGTCTCAGTGTAATAATTCTGTGGGGATTATCCTCAGCATGTGACTCATGTTAAACATCATTTCTGCTTTTAAACACGCGCACACACACAAAATCATTTCCTATAAACACTTACGTTAGTGTATTATTCCAGTAATTACAGTACAGACTTAAACAGCGCTGTTGAGTTCTGGACTCTGATTGTTCAGAAGGTGTTGATTAATTCTCCATAACAGCAGCTCTGAGTGTAGTGCTGCTGCAAATCACAGTTTTATTTATAATTAATTTGAATACGTTACCATTTCGATAGTAACAGCTCATTCACAGGG
>NC_083594.1:1250092-1265092 GCF_027579695.1 Neoarius graeffei | reverse complement strand
TTTTCAATTGTTTGTTTATTCAGGTTGAAGATAGTGGCAGCTCAAAAGATGACCGGGAGAGTCCAGGAAAGTGCCAGAGTGAGGGATCAGTGCCCCAATATTTGTGTGGGTTTTGTTATGACAGACAATATACCACTTTACTATAGCACAGTATACTATAGCACAGTATACTATAGCGCAGTATACTATAGCACAGTGGGCCTATTTGGGGGGAAAGTCCAGGGCCATTTTTTGGTCCCAGTCCGTCCCTGGCCACGGGGCTCGAACCCGGACCTTCTTACCGTGAGGCGACAGCGCTAACCACTACACCACCGTGCCGCCCAAGTTAATAATATATTTATTTTAAATAAATGGAGCGTGATGAGGGTTTTGGAGTTTTTGTTTTGTTTTTCAGAAATCAGAATCTCTTCCAATCTTTCAGGATGTTTTCCGTCCTGACGCTGCGTTACGACCCCTCGAGGTTTACACGACGCTGCTCCATGGACATGAAGAGCTGAAAATCCCTGATTAGAAAAGAAGGAAATATTTGTACAGACATGTTTGTGTTTAAACGGCAACATGAGAGATTTGTTTAAAAATCTTCAACACATGGTCAGTTGCTTTGTGCTGTCTGGTGACAAGAAGGACAATTTCTCCTCTTTCCTTTTCTGAGAGAAACGTTTCATAAACTTTCTGAAAATCAGTATTTTTAATCAGTATACTTGTACAGATACAGACTGTATTTGTGAAGTCATAAAGCAAACGCTCATCATCAAACAGTTTCAGATCTAAATTACTGATAAACCTGCTGCTCTGCTCACTTTATATTTTTCACAGCAGCTTTCAGCTTTAATTCACACAGTCAGAGTTATTATAGTTATTATCATACGAGTTAATGTGAGAGATAATCAGAGAAAACAGCAGTAAAGTTTGTTCCGGCTGCTGATGTTTTTGATGAAAGCGAAACTGATTTTCCATCAGGAACAAACTCAGTCTGTGATTTGAGTCAGACATCTTTTACTTTCATACTTTCAGTAAATTGGGTAAATAGTTTATACTTTTCTTCTTTAACATCAATAATAAATACACTCACCAGCCACTTTATTAGGAACACCCCTCCACCCACCTGCTGTTTTCTGCAGTTCTCTAATCAGCCGATTCTTTGCCAGCATAAAATCACGATGCATCAAATCCCGCAGATACAGATCAGGAGCTTCAGTTAATGTTCACAATGTTCAAACATCAGAACGGGAAAAATTGTGTTCTCACAGTGTGACTTTCTGTCACTGTGGTCTGGGTGTTGGTTTGATCCAGATGGACTGGTTTGAGTATTTCAGAAGCTGCTGATCTCCTGGGGTTTTCACACACAACAGTCTCTAGAGTTTACACAGAATGGTGCAGAAAACAAAAAACACTGAGTGAGTGAGCGACAGTTCTGTGGGTGGAAACAAACGCCTTGTTGATAAGAGAGGGTCAGAGGGAAATGGGCAGATTGGGTCGAGCTTTTTTTGCCAGGAAGGATATAGTAACTCATATAATCACTCTTTACAACCGTGGTGAGCAGAAAAGCATCTCAGCATGCAACAGCAGACAGAAGAACACGTTGGGTTCCACTCCTGCAGCCAAGAACAGGGATCTTAGAACCAATAACACGTTCCTATTAAAGTGGCCGGTGTATATAAAGCTTTAACTTTAATCAGAGGATTTACTGAGATGAGTTATTTCCCTTACACTTGAGTACATTTACATTTTAGTCTTTTCACCGTCTCTGATTATGGGGTTTATATATAAAGTGGTGTTTTTTGTACTGTAGATTAACACTTGTGTGTGGAACCCAGACTGAATTCAGTGTTAGAAAGATTAGATTGCCTGTTGTGTTGAAAACCATGAAATTTCTTTAAAATTTGACTAACTCGCATTTCCCTCATGTGTTTGGAGACAGGGTTTCTGGCCTGTTTTCTTTATCAAGTTGTTCAGCCTTGAAGCATTTATCCAAACGAGGTCACTTCAGTTCACGGTGCGTTACAGAACAGCAGGAACGAGGTGAAGGATGGAAAAAAGAAAACAAGCTCAGGGGAAAAACACGGCTGTTTTAATAAGCTTCAGCTCTGAAAGGTGGTTTCTGAAAGATCTGACGGAGAAATGTCATCATTTCAGATATTAAAAGCAAGAAAATGTGTAGAATTCACCAACACATTGTTGGAATATGCAGGTGTTCGATAGGAATCAGCTTCATCCCTAAGGTCACTGTTAAAGACAAGCAAACCCCAGAAACGTATCACGGTGATGTTTATAACTGATTATTTACAGTCTGTATGAGGAGTAAGGCATGAAAACAACAATCATTTTTCTTTTTAATCTCTTTCATGTCTTTTATACGAGAATATCTCTACCTGTAGTTTATATTGTTCCAGACGGTGAATAAATCAGAACTGATCACGTCACTGAAGCTTGGTGAAAGAGGGAGCTTCTGTAATTTTATCTCCTTAAACATTCCCTGAATAAAACCTGTCGAAACAGGAGAGAGGGAGAACTGGGTCAGTCATTGTTCAGGGAAATAAAGAGGCTTTATTCAGCTGTACGTTGAAATTGCTTTACTCACTGAACTTAAAATCCACATTAGGTAAAAGGTTTGGAATTATTGTATCTCAAATGTGAAAAACAGGCAAAACCAGGTCAAAGTTCTACTTTACATGTGAAGCGTGTTTACAGCCTCCTGGTTTACAGCCTCCTGTGTCTCACATCTGGAAAAAAAACAAGTCCAAACTGGCCTCAGCTCTAATTACTGACCAAAGACACAGGAGGAACTTCATTAAAAAGAAATCAGGACCGAGTTCAGGACTCATGGGAGTCAGAGGAGAGAGAGAGAAAGAGAGAGAGAGAGAGGGTGGGGAGAGAGAGAGAGAGAGAGAGAGAGAGAGAGGGCAGGGGAGAGAGAGAGAGGGAGGGAGAGAGCAGGAGAGAGAGGGAGATGGAGAGAGAGAGATAATTTTTTTTTAGAATTTCAAAAGACCTTTAATGCAGGTATTCGACAGATAAACACAATGTTATTTCAAAAATAAATAAAAATTAAAATTGAACTACCAAAAATGTGCAAAGGTAAGTTCATCATTTTCTACTGCACATAAAACACCATTTAAACACCAAATATCCTCAAACAATTGTGTATTTTCTGTCACTTTATAAAAGCGAAAATCAATTAATATTCTAGATTTAACCAGAGCAGCAAAAACGGCTGCAACATCCTGATCCCGGTCGCATTCAATCTTATTTTTACAACTCATGTAAATAGCCGGGGGCGGCACGGTGGTGTAGTGGTTAGCGCTGTCGCCTCACAGCAAGAAGGTCCGGGTTCGAGCCCCGTGGCCAGGGACGGACTGGGACCAAAAAATGGCCCTGGACTTTCCCCCCAAATAGGCCCACTGTGCTATAGTATACTGTGCTATAGTAAAGTGGTATATTGTCTGTCATAACAAAACCCACACAAATATTGGGGCACTGATCCCTCACTCTGGCACTTTCCTGGACTCTCCCTGTCATCTTTTGAGCTGCCACTATCTTCAACCTGAATAAACAAACAATTGAAAAGATGAAGGCGGCACGGTGGTGTAGTGGTTAGCGCTGTCGCCTCACAGCAAGAAGGTCCGGGTTCGAGCCCCGGGGCCGGCGAGGGCCTTTCTGTGTGGAGTTTGCATGTTCTCCCCGTGTCCGCGTGGGTTTCCTCCGGGTGCTCCGGTTTCCCCCACAGTCCAAAGACATGCAGGTTAGGTTAACTGGTGACTCTAAATTGAGCGTAGGTGTGAATGTGAGTGTGAATGGTTGTCTGTGTCTATGTGTCAGCCCTGTGATGACCTGGCGACTTGTCCAGGGTGAACCCCGCCTTTCGCCCGTAGTCAGCTGGGATAGGATCCAGCTCACCTGCGACCCTGTAGAAGGATAAAGCGGCTAGAGATAATGAGATGAGATGTAAATAGCCATTTTAGCTTGACCCAATACAAAATTAAGCAACTGACAAAAAGGTCTATGTTTCTTAACATATTTAAACCCAAAAATAAAGATCTTCTTTGAAAATGTCTCATTAAAACACTCGAAGATTCTCTCCAAGGCATTAAAAAAACAGTCAATCTTGAACAATTCATAAAAACATGAAATACTTTTTCTCTCTCAAAACAAAAAGGACAATTATGACTCACATCAGGAAGTAAAACAGAAATAAAAGCATTTACAGCAATGATTCCATCCAAAACACACCATTGTAAGTCCCCAACTCTTTTAACTAACGGTGGCTTGTACAGTACAATGCTCTCCATTCCAGTTTCACTTCATCACCCAAACCGAGTACAGAACGCCAGGGAGAGTCAACCTTCTGATTTAACCCCTTCTGATTAAAAATATTGACACAACCCTTGTAAAACACATGACCATCAGTTCTGCCAGCTCTGTGTAAGGGCACAGGCTCAACATTATCCAAAAAAAAGACCAGCATTTTCACCAAAATTTGGATATAGTGCAAGATTGGGAAACAGATCACTATCACAAGGAACTATTCTCTGCTCAAAGTTGCCTTTTAACACCAAATTTTCTTCTGCTGTAAGTGAGGCTTTACATTTTTCCAATAATTGGCGAACGACACAAACAGACCTGATGTTCAAAACTCTTGCTACATTTTGACAATTTTGAAAATCTCTACCAGCCACGCCCACCAACTGCCCCAAAGTAAGTAAGCGTGACCTTAAGAAACTGTCACACATTGCATTGCTGTTATGAGTAAAGTCCAACCGTGTCCCAAAGATCAAAGGCTCTTTTAGAAGCCAATACAAAGAAGTTTTTTACTTAATTTCTGTACAGTGAATAAATCCCACACTTTAAAAAGATTCTTGTAAAAAATTGGCAGCTGTAGAGTGTCCAGTCTTCTGAAATCCATCAAAAAAGGAGATTTGTCCATGTCCAGTCCACCAACAGTTCATAGAATGGCAAAGGCCACAGATTTCCATCTCACATATTTTTGTTCAATAAACAACCTCTGTAAAAACTGCATTCTAAAAGCTGCTGTTCTGCTTTGCAAATGACCAAACCTTGTCCCCCTCCTCCTTTGGCAAATACAATATACTTTGTGAAACCCAATGCAATTTATCCCAGAAAAAATCTAACAACGATTGAACTTTTGAAAGCAAATGTGCAGGTGGATCGACACACGCTAATTTATGCCACAGAATAGATGCCACTAAATTATTAATAACTAATATGCATCCTCTATATGACATTTGTGGTTTAAGGCATCTCCATTTATCCAAACACCCTTTTATTTTATCAACAATCCCCTCCCAATTATTCTGCACATAACTACTGTCTCCAAGGAAAACACCTAAATATTTAATACCATCGTTCTTCCATATTAACCCACCCGGTAACCTTGGAAGGCCATTGTCCCATTTTCCAACAGAAAGAGCATCACTCTTTGACCAGTTGATTCTGGCAGAAGAGACAATTTCAAAAACCTTAGAAACTTCAACCAAAGTATCCACATCATCCTGACCCCTAACCATCAAGAGTACATCATCTGCATATGCTGAAAGATAAAAAACATCATTGCAGCCTGGTAAAGATATACCTTTTAAGACACTTCTAAGTCTATGCAGGAAAGGCTCTATAGCCAAACTATAAAGAATTCCTGACAGTGAACTTCCTTGTCTTACTCCTCTTGACACTTTAAAAGGAGCACATAAGCCACCGTTAATGTTAAGCAAACTTTCAGTGTCATTATACAGTACTTTTATTTTATCTATAAAATCTGAGCTGAAGCCAAATGCACTAAGAGTCTTCCAAAAATAGGCATGCCCGACTCGATCAAAAGCTTTCTCTTGATCTATAGAAATAAAAGCTGTGTTTAAGCCAAACATTTTTTTATACATCTACAGTGGTGCTTGAAAGTTTGTGAACCCTCTAGAATTTTCTATATTTCTGCATAAATATGACCCAAAACATCATCAGATTTTCACACAAGTCCTAAAAGTAGATAAAGAGAACCCAGTTAAACAAATGAGACAAAAATATTATACTTGGTCATTTATTTATTGAGGAAAATGATCCAATATTACATATCTGTGAGTGGCAAAAGTATGTGAACCTCTAGGATTAGCAGTTAATTTGAAGGTGAAATTAGAGTCAGGTGTTTTCAATCAATGGGATGACAATCAGGTGTGAGTGGGCACCCTGTTTTATTTAAAGAACAGGGATCTATCAAAGTCTGATCTTCACAACACATGTTTGTGGAAGTGTATCATGGCACGAACAAAGGAGATTTCTGAGGACCTCAGAAAAAGCGTTGTTGATGCTCATCAGGCTGGAAAAGGTTACAAAACCATCTCTAAAGAGTTTGGACTCCACCAATCCACAGTCAGACAGATTGTGTACAAATGGAGGAAACTCAAGACCATTGTTACCCTCCCCAGGTGTGGTTGACCAACAAAGATCACTCCAAGAGCAAGGCGTGTAATAGTCGGTGAGGTCACAAAGGACCCCAGGGTAACTTCTAAGCAACTGAAGGCCTCTCTCATATTGGCTAATGTTAATGTTCAAGAGTCCACCATCAGGAGAACACTGAACAACAATGGTGTGCATGGCAGGGTTGCAAGGAGAAAGCCACTGCTCTCCAAAAAGATCATTGCTGCTCATCTGTAGTTTGCTAAAGATCACGTGGACAAGCCAGAAGGCTATTGGAAAAATGTTTTGTGGATGGATGAGACCAAAATAGAACTTTTTGGTTTAAATGAGAAGCGTTATGTTTGGAGAAAGGAAAACACTGCATTCCAGCATAAGAACCTTATCCCATCTGTGAAACATGGTGGTGGTAGCAGCATCATGATTTGGGCCTGTTTTGCTGCATCTGGGCCAGGACGGCTTGCCATCATTGATGGAACAATGAATTCTGAATTATACCAGAGAATTCTAAAGGAAAATGTCAGGACATCTGTCCATGAACTGAATCTCAAGAGAAGGTGGGTCATGCAGCAAGACAACGACCCTAAGCACACAAGTCGTTCTACCAAAGAATGGTTAAAGAAGAATAAAGTTAATGTTTTGGAATGGCCAAGTCAAAGTCCTGACCTTAATCCAATGGAAATGTTGTGGAAGGACCTGAAGTGAGCAGTTCATGTGAGGAAACCCACCAACATCCCAGAGTTGAAGCTGTTCTGTACGGAGGAACGGGCTAAAATTCCTCCAAGCCGGTGTGCAGGACTGATCAACAGTTACCGCAAACGTTTAGTTGCAGTTATTGCTGCACAAGGGGGTCACACCAGATACTGAAAGCAAAGGTTCACATACTTTTGCCACTCACAGATATGTAATATTGGATCATTTTCCGCAATAAATAAATGACCAAGTATAATATTTTTGTATCATTTGTTTAACTGGGTTCTCTTTATCTACTTTTAGGACTTGTGTGAAAATCTGATGATGTTTTGGGTCATATTTATGCAGAAATATAGAAAATTCTAAAGGGTTCACAAACTTTCAAGCACCACTGTAATATGTCTTGAACCAATGAAACATTGTCAAATATTGACCTGCCAGGGACACAATAAGATTGGTCAGGGTGAATAACCTCTTCCAGAACCTTCCCCAACCGGGTGGCCAATACTTTAGATAATAACTTATATTCGGAGGCAAGCAAAGACACAGGATGCCATGACTTCAGATCACAGAGATCCCCCTTCTTAGGGAGAAGGGTAAGAACAGCTCTACGGCAGTTCATTGGCATCAGCCCTCCGGCTAAACTATCATTGAGCACCTCAAGCAAGTCCTCCCTCAATTCAGGCCAAAAGCACTTAAAAAAATCCATTGGAAGTCCATCCAAGCCAGGCGCCTTCCCACACGCCATGCTTTGAAGTGCTTTATGCAACTCTTCTAGGGTCAACACCCCAGTTAGCATCTCGTTTGACTGGTCTGAGACTTTGGGTAGCCCCTTGAAAAAACATCTTTCAGCAGCCTTGTCCTCCTCGTGCTCACAAGCATATAGCTTAGTGTAAAAATCCCAAGCCCTAGAGTGAATTTCAGCTGGGTTTCACAACATTTTACCAGATTCTGACCTTAATGCATGGATAATACGCTTCTGACCATTCTTTTTCTCAAGATTAAAAAAATACTTTGAAGGTGCATCCATCTCATTCAAGGTTTGAAAACGTGACCGGACAAGAGCCCCTTGTGCTTTGTGTTCCAGCAGGTCAGCCAATTTAGTTTTCTTTTCAAATAATTTGCCCAATGTATCCTGATTATTATAAGATTGTGCCAAATTTTGACAATTTAAAATTCCATCCTCTAAGAATTTCATGCTCTGTACTGTATCTCTGGAGACATTGTAAGTATACTGTTGACATAACTGTTTTATCTGTGTTTTACCACACTCCCACCAGCTCTGTAATGATTCAAAAGTGTGCTTTTCAGTTCTAAAAGTGAACCAGAAATATCTAAACGAGTTCTTAAAATTATTATCATTCAACAATGCATTGTTAAAATGCCAATAAGCACTTTTAGATTTAACAGAACTAATAAATACAGAGCATAATACCAGACTATGATCTGAAATACAAACTGGAACAATACAAGACTTTTTAAGAATGCTTAAATGATGATTGAAGATATACAAACGGTCCAACCTTGCAAGGGACACAGAATTAGCAGACATATGAGTGTGTGTGTGTGTACTGTGACACATTTCTATGTAAATTCCTCCAAACATCACTAAACTCATGTGCTTCGAAAAGTTGCACTAGTTTCCTTCGTGAAGGCATGTGTGGTTCAAGGTGATGTCTGTCTATGTCTTTCTCTGTGCAATTAAAATCTCCACCCAAGAATAAATATTCTTCATTGGAACAGTTTTCTAAGGTTGTATCAAATACATCCAGAAAACACATTCGATCTAAAGCTAGTGTTGGAACATAAACACAAATAAAAATAAAAGCAGAATTCTCAAAAAGAGCCCTAACTTTAAGAATCCTACCCTTTATGATCTCCTCTACAGTGTAAGAAAGAGGAATAAAACAAAATCGGGAGAACAAAATCGCAACGCCACCACTAACAGAGGTATTGTGACTTAGAATGGCAAGACCATCCCGTTCTTTAACCCAATCAGTTGCATTTCTCAGGTCACTGTGTGTTTCTTGTGCAAATAAGGCATCCACTTTTTTCTGTTTTGTCAATTCAAAGAGCCGTGCCCTTTTTAGACTCTCCCTTGCTCCTAATTGAATATTTTTCATGAGTAGAGAAAAAGAAAAACATGCTAATACACAGAGAAAGAGAAAACAAAAGCGATCTCTTCTAGACCATTTTGTCTTCATCATCATCATTAACACCATCATCATCATCATCATCACCATCCTCCTCCTCCTCACCATACCCATCAACATCACCATGCTCACCTCCCACTAAAACATTTATCTTTGTCAAGAACTTCTTTAACCTGAACACTTCTCTTCTAGCAAACTTACGTTCGCTCAAAAAGCTCCTTGTAGATTGAGCAAACTTCTGGAGGTCAGGGAAATAACTGACAATTTGGACATTCCTGGTAAACTTAGTAACTTTAAGAAACAGTTTAATATGACTGACGTCATAACCAACAGTCCAATTAATTAACTCAAAGGCAGGTGCACTTTTTTGTAAGCAGACGGAAGCACCTGAATCACTCTCACAATCATCTGCGAGACTCGGACTCTTTCCCCTTCCCGATTTTTTTGCAGGTTTTTATTTAAGACTCATCTTTCTCTTTCTCTCAGGTTTCTTAAAAGGAGCCTGATCAGCATCTAGTTCCTCTTGACTCATTGGCATTTCAGTCTGCGAATTAATCGCTTCTTTGTTTTCAATCTCATCTAACATGTTGCTAGTATCATTTTTTCTACAATTGTATTCTCAGAGCGTTCGCTAACATTTTCACTTAAATTATCATTACTATCCTGAGCCCCAACATTCCTCTCCTCTCCCTCCCCTCCTAACGGAGCCGGCGCAACTGGGCCGCCTCGCTCAGCAGCAGAGGGTTGCGCTTCTGCACCGGGCTCCTCAGCACCGGGCTCCTCAGCACCGGGCTCCTCAGCACTGTGCTCCTCAGCACCGGGCTCCTCAGCACCGGGCTCCTCAGCACTGTGCTCCTCTGCACCGGGCTCCTCAGCACCGAGCTCCTCAGCACCGGGCTCCTCAGCACCAGCGCTGGTTTCTGAATCGCGGTTAACATCAGTGTGTCCACTTGATGCACTTGCTACCTTTTCTGGACAAGTTCGAACAGCATGTCCTGTCTTCCCACAACCAAAACAGCGCATAGATTCAGTGGACACAAACACAGTATAATCAAAGTCATCGACTTTAAACTTCAAAACAAGATCCAATTCCATATTACAATTATTCAAAATCATGTATGTACATCGTCTAAACGACACAACATGTTTCACAAGCGCTGATTTGGTTCCAATAAGTATTTTCTTAACTGGAGATATCAATTTTCCATAACGACCCAACTCTTTGGCCAACATTTCATCCTTAATGAAAGGCGGCACATTTGATATCGTTCCTCTCCTGGCAGGTGTGGAGAGAGGGAGAGAGGGAGAGAGGGAGCACGGCGGTAAACAACCCATTCAGAGTCAGGCCTTTTTGAACTACCTCATTCGCCTTAGCTGCAGAGCTCAGAAAAAGAACAATGGCATTATTCATTTTGGACGCAGCAAGCACATTTTCATGTCCAACAATGTTTCCTACCGCTACACTACACTCATCCACTCTTATTGGCGACACCACTTTAATTCCGTGGCGACGTGTGAGTGCTTCAAACATTTCCGGGCCTGGAGTCGCCATGCTTCCCAGTTTTAACACTGGTTACCAGCGACCCACAAAGTACAGAAGCGCAAAAAAAGGAAATTCTTTCTTTACACACAGTTTAACCAACACACACAAAGCTAGAAGAAAGATAGAAGAGAGAAAATGCTCTTTCAAGCCACAGCGGACACAACTCACGCTCACACACGCTCCTTCCACTCACTCCCAGCATGCACTCCGACAGAGAGAGACAGAGAGAGAGAGAGAGGGGGAGAGAGAGAGCAGGGGAGAGAGAGAGAGCAAGAGAGAGAGAGCAGGGGAGAGAGGAAAAGAGAGAGGGCGGGAGAGAGAGAGAGAGAGAGAGGATGAGAGAGAGAAAGGGAGAATTGAATTTTCAAAACTCCTTTATTTCAAACATTAACATATATACAACAGCACTACCAGATCATTTCTGGCAAGTAAATAAATACAAAAAATACACAAAAAAAACCAAACAACAATGTGATACAAAAATTTTAGTTAAAGGATCCAACCATCAAAAAATGTGCAAATAGCAGCTTTTCATCCTCGACTGTACACACTGCGCCATTGTAACACCATGTTTGTTTAAAAGATTCAAAGTTGGACATTGCCTTATAAAAATGAAAATCAACTAAAATACAAGATCGCAATAAAGTTGAAAAAACCAATCCAACATCCTCACTAGAAGCTTGCTCAACCTTGTTTCTCCGGCTAACATATATTGCCATCTTAGCTTGTCCAAGCAAAAAATTTAACAATTGGCACTTCAGATGTTGTTTCTGTACATATTTAAAACCAAAAATAAAAGTCTCCATTGAAAAATTTTCAAAAAAATAAACAAATAACATGCACAAAACAGCACATAAAGGTCTGAGCCTCACACAATGCATAAAAGCATGGAAAACTGTTTCCCTTAAAAAAACAAAATGGGCGCTCTTGGCCTACAGCTGGATTTAAAACAGAAATAAAAGCATTAACTGCGACAGCACCATGTAAAATACACCATTGCAGATCCCCAGTTTTCTTAGGTAGTGGTGACTTATAAAATGCTCTCCACTGTGGTTTGACAGCTTCCCCTGTCTGCAAAACCATACGCCAGGGAGTGTCTGCTTTTTATTCAGAATCTTCTTATTAAAAGACTTAACACAGACTCTGTATAAGGCTTTACCACTGGCAGAGTTTGGGCCCAAGAATGCCACACTTTCACATTGCAGATAAACACCTGTGCAATCCATAAGGTTAGGGGACAGCATAAAATTTGGAAAGGGATCATTGTTGACTGGATGACACAAACCCCTGGAATAGTCTACCAGCAACCCTAACTCTCCAGTTGTTAGTAAAGTCCTCCACTTTCGAAGCAGAAGGCTGACTACACGAATGGATCTCACCCCCAAATGATCTGCCACTCTTTCACAGTTCTGCAACTCTGGACCAGCTAACTTAATTAAATCATTAAGAGTTGTGACTCCAGACTTGAGGAGATTAAAGGTTAGAGCAGAAAAACACTTTTCACCCATCACATCAAAAATTGAGCCATAGATCAGGGGCACTTTTAAAAACCAATGTAGAGAGCAAGAACTCAGCCCCCTTTGCACTGTTACAAGAGACCATACTTTAAAAAGCTTACGATAAAACACTGGGAGTCAGCTAAGGTTCATCTTCTGAGGATCCATCCAGAATAAAGTTCTGTCCATCCCCAAACCCTCAAAAGTCTGTAAAATAGCACAAGCCACTGACTTCCAGTCTGAGTCCACTGGCCCTGTAAGAAGCCGTTGTGCAAACTGGAGACGGAAAGCTGCCGTTCTGCTCTGTAGGTGAATAAGTCCATGTCTGCCTTCATCTTTAGGTAGATACAACACATTTTGTGGTACCCAGTGTAGCTTGTCCCAAAAGAAGTTGACCAGCATCGACTGGATCTTTGACAAGAGTTGCATTGGGGGATCCACACACGCTAACCGATGCCAGAGAGAGGATGCTACCAAATTATTTATAATTAGAACACACCCTCTATAGGACATTTTATTCAGTAAGAGCCTCCATTTGTCCAGACGGCCCTTTATGTTTTCAACAGTGCCTTCAAAGTTTTTTTGTATGGAGGCTTCATCCCCAAGAAAAAGTCCAAGATATTTAAAATCTTTCCTGATCCAGCTTAAGCCATCTGGGAGACTAGGCTCTCCATCTGACCACTTCCCAATTAGCACAGCTACACTCTTAGCCCAGTTAACTTTGGCCGAAGAGAAAGATCTAAAACCTTCAGAAATTTTAAGCATTGTGTCAATATCCTTCTGGTCACTAACTAACACAGCAATGTCATCTGCATATGCTGACACTTGAAAATTGTTACCACAAAAAGGAAAGGTCACACCACTTAGTTCCTTTCTTAATCTTATTAAAAGTGGCTCTACTGCAAGACTATACAGCATGCCGGATAAGGCACAACCTTGTCTAATGCCCCTATGAACTTTAAAAGGAGCACACAGGTCGCCATTAACCTTCAGTATGCTTTCAACATCACTGTACAGAACTCTTATCTTTACAATAAAAAAGAGGGCTAAAACCAAAGGCTGCCAGGACACTCCACAAATAGTTGTGTTCAACTCTATCAAAAGCCTTTTCTTGGTCTATAAACACTAGACCAAACTCTGAATTAAAAAGTTTACCAATGTCAAAGACATCTCTGACAAAAGAGATATTATTATGGATTAACCTACCTGGCACACAGTAGGTCTGGTCAGGGTGGATGACCTGTTCCAACACATCACTCAGTCTATTTGCCAAAGTTTTTGAGAGCAATTTGTATTCTGTGCAGAGTAGCGAGACAGGCCTCCAGGACTTTATGTCGTTTAAGTCCCCTTTTTTTGGCAGCAAAGTGAGTACCATTCTCCGGCAACTCAGCGGCAGCTTCCCCTTAGTTAGGCTGTCACTGAGAACAGCCAGGATGTCTTTACCCATTTTGGGCCAAAAAGACCTGTAAAACTCAGCAGGAAGACCATCTAACCCCGGTGCTTTACCACTCTCCATACCTTGGAGGGCTGTCTGCAGTTCCTCTAGAGTCAAAGCTCTTCCAAGGTCTGCATTGGCCTCTGTGGACACCTGGGGTAAGTTGCCAAGGAAGACATTGTCAACAGCCTGGTCCTGTGGTACCTCACTTTGGTACAGCTCCTCATAAAAACAGACTGCTCTCTTACATATGTCTGCATGATCAGACAGAAGTATTCCATCCTTAGAGCGTAAAGCATGGATACATCTTGTTTGTCCATTCTTTTTTTCTAGATTAAAAAAGAATTTTGATGGTGCATCCATCAATTCTGCACTTTGGAAGTGAGACCTGAGCAGAGCTCCCTGTGCTGTAACTCCTAGCAGGTCAGCCAGGAGATTCTTTTTGCACCTAAAGTTTTCAGCATGGGTCTGATTTCCTGTGTTCTGAATTAACTCCTGAAGCTCAATAATTTCTTTTTCTAGGTTTTTCATAGAGCAAGTTATGTCGCCTGTGACGTTGACAGTACCGTATAGTCTTGACAGAATTGCTTTATCACTTTGCCAAAATCCCACCACTGCTGCAAAGATTGGAAGGAAGATTTTTTGGTTTTAAAGTCATTCCAAAAGTGTCTAAAAACATCTTTAAAATTACTATCAGACAATAAATTAGTATTAAAGTGCCAGTATGCACTTTTTGTTTTAAAGGTCCCATGGCATGGTGGTTTGTTGATGCTTTAAACGGGCTCGTGGAGGTTTCCGGATGTTATATCCGCAGCCTTTCTCGAAATGAACCCTCGGCACGTAGATATAGCCTCCTGGGAGAGAGCCCCATTTCAGCGCTTTTCCCAGTGCGTCGTTTTGCTAATGAGAAGCAGGAGTTGGGGAAGGGTAGAGGGTGGGGGCGGGTCTTATCATTAATATTCATGACATGTAAACATGTTACCTCTGATTGGCTAACAGCACTGTGACGCTACCTCCAGTGGGTCAGAACAAACGGATGTGGGTGTCTTACTATGGCGAGAGAGAAGGAACAAACCGCGAAGGGAAAAATACCGCGCGCTGACATCATTAAGGTGCGACGCGAGGAAATAAAATAAATTCAACAAATGTTTGGGTTTTTACTGAACAAACAAACAAATAAAATGAATGAGTGACTTAAAAAAAAGAATGTGGGTGTCTTTGTAAAAACTGTTTTAATTGGCTATTATAACAGAGCATGCT
>NC_083594.1:1162592-1245092 GCF_027579695.1 Neoarius graeffei | reverse complement strand
ACCCACACACAGAGAGAGAGAGAGAGAGAGAGAGAGGGGAGAGAGAGAGAGGGAGAGAGAGAGAGGGGAGAGAGATAGAGAGAGAGAGGGGAGAGAGATAGAGAGAGAGAGAGATAGATAGATAGAGAGAGAGAGAGAGAGAGAGATGGAGAGAGACTGGGAGAGATGAGGGGGGAGAGAGAAAGGGAGAGAGAGAGATAGAGAGAGAGAGGAGAGAGAGAGAGGGGAGAGAGAGAGGGAGAGAGATGGAGAGAGAGAGAGGGGAGAGATAGATAGAGAGAGGGGAGAGGGAGAGAGATAGAGAGAGAGAGAGGAGAGAGAGAGAGAGAGAGAGAGAGAAAGAGATATATATAGAGAGAGAGAGTAGGAAACACACACAGGGCTGAGCCAACAACAACAACGTCATGCTTTACAAATACAAAAAATAAAAAAATCCTTTTTAAATGTAATCATAAAATATTGTATCACAAAAGAATTTTCAGCATTTCATTCTCTTTCTACGGGACATTTTAAAGAATGTAGGGCAGCACAATGGTGTAGTGGTTAGCGCTGTCGCCTCACAGCAAGAAGGTCCGGGTTCGAGCCCCGTGGCCGGCGAGGGCCTTTCTGTGTGGAGTTTGCATGTTCTTACCGATCCCTTACCGACACATCTATTCAAACAGATAATGCCTGGAGTAATTGAACCGCTTCTAAAAATAATAAATTCTTCTCTTACGATTGGCTATGTACCCAAATCCTTTAAACTAGCAGTTATCAAACCCCTGATTAAAAAACCTGACCTTGATCCCTGTCAGCTGTCCAATTATCGGCCAATATCAAACCTCCCCTTTATCTCCAAGATCCTTGAAAAAGCTGTGGCACAGCAGTTATGCTCATATTTACATAGGAATAACATCCATGAAATGTATCAGTCAGGATTTAGACCTCATCATAGCACAGAGACAGCTCTGGTTAAAGTAGTAAACGACCTACTGTTGGTGTCTGATCAGGGCTGTGTCTCGCTGCTTGTGTTGCTTGACCTTAGTGCAGCATTTGATACCATTGATCATTCCATTCTTCTGGATAGACTAGAAAATGTTGTGGGAGTTAAGGGAACGGCCCTCTCCTGGCTCAGGTCTTATCTAACTGATCGTTATCAGTATGTTGATATAAATGGTGATATTTCTAGACGTACCGAGGTAAAGTTTGGTGTTCCACAAGGTTCTGTCTTGGGTCCACTGCTTTTTTCTCTATATATGTTACCTCTGGGCGATATTATTCGTAAACATTGTATTAGTTTCCACTGTTATGCTGATGACACACAGTTGTATGTCTCTGCAAAACCTGATGAGAGACACCAGCTTAATAGAATTGAGGAATGTGTTAAGGACATTAGACACTGGATGCTTATTAACTTCCTTCTGCTTAACTCTGACAAGACTGAAGTACTTGTGCTAGGACCACATACAGCTAGAAGTAAGTTTTCTGATTACACAGTGACTCTGGATGGCCTTTCTGTTTCTTCACGTGCAGCAGTAAAAGACCTCGGAGTGATTATTGACCCCAGTCTTTCATTCAAAACTCACATTGATAACATCACCCGGATAGCTTTCTTTCATCTCAGAAATATTGCAAAGATAAGAAATTTAATGTCATTGCATGATGCAGAAAAACTAGTCCATGCTTTCATTACCTCCAGGTTGGATTATTGTAATGCCTTACTGTCTGGATGTTCCAATAAGTGCATAAACAAGCTCCAGTTAGTTCAAAATGCAGCAGCAAGAGTCCTTACTAGAACTAGAAAATATGACCCCATCACGCCTGTCTTATCCACACTGCATTGGCTCCCAATCAAATTTCGTATTGATTATAAAATACTACTATTGACCTTTAAAGCACTGAATGGTCTCGCACCACAGTACCTGAGTGAACTTCTGCTCCTCTATGACCCGCCACGCCTACTTAGATCAAAAGGTGCAGGCTATCTGCTGGTACCTCGTATAGTGAAGGCTACACCAGGGGGCGGAGGCTTTTCTTACAAAGCCCCACAGTTATGGAACAGCCTTCCAAGTAATGTTCGGGAATCAGACACAGTCTCAGCATTTAAGTCTAGACTGAAAACATATCTGTTTAGTCAAGCCTTGTGTTAATGGTGTTTATGAGGTAAAGGTGTAGATCTGGAGGATCCTCAGACAGAGTGTTTTGGTAAACTGGGATGTATGGATGCTGTCAGTCCCCACTCACTTGCTCACTCGAGTTTGTTGACGGTGTAGTGGCTGCTGCTTTATGTCCTGGGGCTCCCTCATGCCTGTGTTACCTTCTGGCTCTCTCCTTTTAGTTATGCTGTCATAGTTAGTTGCCGGAGTCCCTGCTTGTACTCGGTGCAATATGTATACTGTTCCTACTTATTCAGGTGACATTGGGCATACCTAACCACCTGTGTTTTCTTTCCCTCCCCCCCCACCCCAAATCTGTCCCTCTGAGTTACATGGAGTCAACAGGAAATCTTTTGGTGTAGAGGGTGGAGACCTCGACTGGCTATCGTAGCCTGCAGGGAATCGGCCGTCAGACATTCTGTCGCATGTCCCAGACCCGGTGAAATGTAACTGAATTGTCTTGGCCAGCCCTAAGGGTCCCATCTGCATCTCATCATTGCTGAGGAGTGTGCTCCCATCACCCAATCAAGCATCCAGCCAGAGCAGGTCATGATATATTTTTTACCATATTAACATGCCATTGTGTGTTATGCCTGATGTAAAGACTCTCGTCTCTGCGAGCCTACCACACAGATTTAATACTTGTCATTTTTAGGGCATACCTAACAACGTGTTTTCTTTCTCGCTCTCTTCCCCCCCCCCCCCCCCCCCATCTGTCCCTCTGGGTTACATGTTGGTCCTGGGATTGAGATGCTGAACCCCTTCTGCCCCTTGGACCTGCTTGGTCCATCCTGGTGCCCTGTGTCTGGTCGGAGTTTTATCGCCCCACTCCTGTGAAGGACGGCCCCATGAGGACAGTTGAGGGTTATACCTGTTAAAACTGTTAATATTATAGTCATGCTGTCTGTTGTTGCCCAAATGAGGATGGGTTCCCTTTTGAGTCTGGTTCCTCTCGAGGTTTCTTCCTCATGTCGTCTGAGGGAGTTTTTCCTTGCCACCGTCGCCACAGGCTTCATCATTGGGGATAGATTAGGGATAAAATTAGCTCATGTTTTAAGTCGTTCAAATTCTGTAAAGCTGCTTTGCGACAATGTTTATTGTTAAAAGCGCGATACAAATAAACTTGATTTGATTTGATGTTCTCCCCGTGTCCGCGTGGGTTTCCTCCGGGTGCTCCGGTTTCCCCCACAGTCCAAAGACATGCAGGTTAGGTTAACTGGTGACTCTAAATTGAGCGTAGGTGTGAATGTGAGTGTGAATGGTTGTCTGTGTCTATGTGTCAGCCCTGTGATGACCTGGCGACTTGTCCAGGGTGAACCCCGCCTTTCACCCGTAGTCAGCTGGGATAGGATCCAGCTCGCCTGCGACCCTGTAGAACAGGATAAAGCGGCTACAGATAATGAGATGAGATTCTGTGGTGTTTCCGGCTCTCTGGGAAATTCCCAGTGAGGACTGTGAGTTAGCACAGCTGTGTTTATATTCATCATCATCATCATCATTATTATTTACTTTGAAAAGTCCGAATGATTTTTATAATGAATTTAAATACATTTCTGGCTCGGTGTGTTTCAGTCAGCAGCAGTGAGAACCACAGGAGGGTTTTTGTGGTTGAATATTTGTCAGTTTGAGGAAATGAAATGAGGTTTCAGTCTTTCTACATCCTGTTCTTCCTTCATTTACAGTAAAGTGCTGCTGTCAGTCATTACCTGGACACGCCTTAGTTATCTTAGACATCTTACACTCAGAGTTATGAAGGAAATATTTATCAAAGCTCTCACAAATTTGATCTGACTTCCTCATATGGGTTTTTACATTTTGTGTGTGTGTGTGTGTGTGTGTGTGTGTGTGAGAAATTCAGTCATGTTTTATGAGAAAATTCCACACAAACAGCTCACTTTCACAACTTCATTTTATTCATCAGAATCAGGACTCGTGACAAAACACTGACATTTTTCACAATGTAGGAATTCATGTTAGTTGTGTTAGCATTTAATGCTAAGTATAATGCCACTGTAATTTTAAACCTATGGAGGCTTTTCTTACTAATTAACCAACACATCTGAGGTAAATGTAAATGTTCCGGATCTTTCTGTCTCGTTTCCACTCTCACTGTCTGTATAAAATACAGTGTTCACAAGCTAGCTAGAGAAATTCCTTCCCTCAGAGTCCTGGCTGGTTTTTGGTAGGCAGCCATATTTTTTCAGTTGTCTAGCAAGAGTGTTCAAACAGCTTGAGTGTCATTCAGAAGAGTGTTTAATGAAATAAAGTGTAAAGTTAAATAAAATCATTAGGTTGAGTTGTGACTCATTGTTCACAGTGGAGGACATTATTTGTTTGATTAGCGGTTGATGCTAAGTGCAGTTTTAGTCCTGTGGTGGCATTACTTACTAATTTACTGACACATCTGTGGTAAATGTTGATGTTCCAGGTGTTTCTGTCTCCGTTCACACTCTCACTGTATAAGATTAATATTCTAATTAACAAAATCGTCACAGCTGGATTGTGTTTGTCAGCCATATTTTCCAGTTGAGTAGCAACAATGTTTAAATAACTTTAAGCACTTGAATGTAAGTGTCGTGTGTGTGAACGGTAGGGTTAAATAAGTTGGCTAAACATAGCACGAGAGCTCAGTCAGGATTTAACTACATGTTTGTATTTATTTATGTACAGTGCTAACATCATACGCTGACTAGCTGATTAGCGGACTAGCTGTCTGGCTGTGATATTAGCTGGTGCAGAGTAAAGTCTTTTTCTTTACTAGTATCTGTGTCTACTGTCCCAAATCTCATGTTTTAAAATATTTTAATGAATGTTAGCATACTTGTTAGCATTACCTCTTGAAGGAATTCTTCTAACACACACTAGCATTCTCTTTTTTTTTTGCACCTAGCCTTTAACATCCACTGTTTTTCTCTCTATTACAGTGAGAGTTGTGTTATTGTGTGTACTCTGGCTCGGGTGTGTAAGGAAATGTGAAACAAAGGAAAGATGGGCGCTGATAACATTTCCGCCAATTGTTTTGTTCGGCGCATGTTCGGATTAAACTCACGCAATATTATTCATGTCTATTGTCAATATATGTGTGATGAGGTTGATTATTTTTCTATAATAGCACATTCTGAAGTGTTTGTTTTGATTAAATCATGGCAATTTACCAACAAATCCAATTATTTATTCATTTCAAAAATTACACATCATACTTTTTATCCATTTATAGTTACATTTAACAAGCCAATTCCTGTTCTCACTACATTATAGCAGCTATAAACATCAGCTCCAGCTTCAGCTCTGACTGTTACAAAGTGCTGACGCTGGAGACTCCTTGCAGAAATGTTACAGAAAAATTATGTCGAGCATCTGCTGTACCAGTCCCTGTGTATGAGCTGTTGCTATAGAAACGATAACATATTAGAACCAGAGGATTAATTATAAATAACTCTGTGATTTTCAGCTGCACTGCTGTCAGGATAATTTCCTTCATTATTTCGTCCCGGTGTTGCTGTAAAGCTAAAGGTGGGCAGATGGAACACAGTTTGTCTCTGTAGTGATGGAGATCGTATTATCAGGATGAGATAAGATTGAGGTGAAGGTTCAGATAAAAACCTCCGCTGCACTGCCTGTGAGTTTAATATTAACACTGAAGATCAAACAGGGTTTTTTTAAAGGCTTGTGGCCAGAAAGAGTTGAGAGTGTGTGAAGGTTCAAGTGATGTGTGTGTGTGTGTGTGTGTGTGTGTGTGTGTGTGTGTGTGTGTGTGTGTGTGTGTGTGTGAGAGGTTAATCTGTATAAAGCAACAACAGAAGAAAGAATTTTCTAGAAGCCCTTAAGCATGTTTAAGGCCTTGTTCTCATTCAGCACTTTCTTTTATTTCCTTATAGCGTCTACTTTAGGAAACAAGAAGTAAAGGTCTCTCTGAAACTAGGAGTGGATTGTCTGTGAAATCACACACTAATTCTCCAAATACAGGATACCCACAATGCACTGCGGTCTCTATAGTCAGCCTGGTGTGTGGTTTGGGAGGCGTCCACAGGACACTTATTATATTATTTTTCAGAGAAGAAAGAGTTCATTTTCTCCACAAACTGCTCAGTTTCTGCTTTGAACTTTAAGCTCCTCTTTTTCTGCCCCTGATTTTGAACCTGAAGGGAAACTCACATGACCGTGCCTGAGTCTAAAGTATTTAAGGAGATTTAAAGAGAACAATATGCAGCTTTTTTGTGATTTATTTTTAAATAATTATTTAGACCAAGAGATTTGTGTGTGTTCATCATGACAAATTATAAAATCTTTTTCATTATTATAATGATTTGGAGACACATTGTTAGTAAAATATATCTAATAGATGACTCATACAGTGGTGCTTGAAAGTTTGTGAACCCTTTAGAATTTTCTATATTTCTGCATAAATATGACCTAAAACATCATCAGATTTTCACACAAGTCCTAAAAGTAGATAAAGAGAACCCAGTTAAACAAATGAGACAAAAATATTATACTTGGTCATTTATTTATTGAGGAAAATGATCCAATATTACATCTCTGTGAGTGGCAAAAGTATGTGAACCTCTAGGATTAGCAGTTAATTTGAAGGTGAAATTAGAGTCAGGTGTTTTCAATCAATGGGATGACAATCAGGTGTGAGTGGGCACCCTGTTTTATTTAAAGAACAGGGATCTATCAAAGTCTGATCTTCACAACACATGTTTGTGGAAGTGTATCATGGCACGAACAAAGGAGATTTCTGAGGTCCTCAGAAAAAGCGTTGTTGATGCTCATCAGGCTGGAAAAGGTTACAAAACCATCTCTAAAGAGTTTGGACTCCACCAATCCACAGTCAGACAGATTGTGTACAAATGGAGGAAATTCAAGACCATTGTTACCCTCCCCAGGAGTGGTCGACCAACAAAGATCACTCCAAGAGCAAGGTGTGTAATAGGTCACAAAGGACCCCAGGGTAACTTCTAAGCAACTGAAGGCCTCTCTCGCATTGGCTAATGTTAAAGGCGTCGTGCGGTAATTTCAGCAATCAGGCTATATCATGTGTCAAAATGTCGGGTTTGGTGGGTTATTCAAGCCCCTCGGTTTCCCGCGATCTCAGTGTCACGATGTGCCCGCTACAAGCATTTAAAGTTGACGCGCACAGCCAAATTTAGGCAGCCAGCCGTTAACTAGGTCAACTTATGTGTGACGTCATACCAGTAACCTCCCTTGGGTGATGCTGGCTTGTCCCCATGTTTTCTCTATAGCGTGCGTTTACCAGAGTTGTTTACATTACGGATTTTGTGGATTTATTCAGTTTGTGGATAGTTTTGAACACTCAAAACACTATGAAATGATGTATTAATATTCTGTGATACAAAATGCCTAATCGGTGTATTGTGTTTGGCTGTAACAACGAACACTGAACACTATTTGTGACTGTTGTTATCAATGGATCTGATTTCAAGGTCATGGCTAGGTATTGATAGAAAAAAATATTTTTTTAAAAACACATTTTAAGTGTTTCTATGTATCAATCATTAATTGTACAAAATGATTTTCATATAGGGCGGCACGGTGGTGTAGTGGTTAGCACTGTCGCCTCACAGCAAGAAGGTCCTGGGTTCGAGCCCCGGGGCCGGCGAGGGCCTTTCTGTGTGGAGTTTGCATGTTCTCCCCGTGTCCGCGTGGGTTTCCTCCGGGTGCTCCGGTTTCCCCCACAGTCCAAAGACATGCAGGTTAGGTTAACTGGTGACTCTAAATTGAGCGTAGGTGTGAATGTGAGTGTGAATGGTTGTCTGTGTCTATGTGTCAGCCCTGTGATGACCTGGCGACTTGTCCAGGGTGAACCCCGCCTTTCGCCCGTAGTCAGCTGGGATAGGATCCAGCTCGCCTGCGACCCTGTAGAACAGGATAAAGCGGCTACAGATAATGAGATGAGATGAGATTTTCATATATTTATGTATTTGTCATATCTTTCTTTGTCACATGAAGTGTTGTCTTGATAACATATGTGGCACATAATTTTAGCAAATGGCTGACAGAAGATTAATTGAAAGATTTATGCCACAGAGCTGCCTTTAACTAATAATTATCACTTATTACTGACGATTGTACGTTTACTAAACAATACAATACAAAGCTCAATACTCCCAGCCTATAACATACTGAATATCAAGTTAAAATCAACCGCAATAAAAGGAAAATGATGAAAACTGGAATATCAAGGGGTCTACTGTATCAGAAGGCCCACTGCATTTCGCGAGATCGCAAGCTGTCAAGTTGCTAGAATTCAATCTTTCTAGCTCTACTTTCACCCCCTACAGCTATCAGTATTACACATAATCATAGATTAATCACACAGCATTCTAATTCAAGTGAAAATGGTCTTTAAAAATACACACAAGTAGTGATTTAGTCAGAGAAACCAACCAAAACAAGTCTTCAAGTCGCCGGTCTTCTTCATTCTCGTCTTCGTTTCTGTCGTCGTCAGAACTGTCCTCATTTTCTTCTGAAGATGAGCGCTCAGGTTCAAATCTGTAAGGCTGGATACCACCAGGACATTCAGCTGTCAAAATCTCTACTTGTGGGCCATTTTCTTCTTCTGTATCGGTAAAATCAAAGCTAATTTCCTCAGCATCGCTCCTATTTTCTGGTGTGTCCGCCATTGCAACTGCACCGAGTGGTTACTGGTATGACGTCACGCAGCTGTTCCATTGACCGAGAGGGGGCGCTGCGAACGCGGGAAATTTCAAGTGATGGGCATGACCAAATAAGGACCGATTACAACCGCGGGAAGCTTTTGAAAAATCGACGGTCAATTTATTTCGAATCTCGAAAGCATTCTGGTGCAGAATAATGCGACTTTTATCGCCACTGCGTGACGCCTTTAATGTTCAAGAGTCCACCATCAGGAGAACACTGAACAACAATGGTGTGCATGGCAGGGTTGCAAGGAGAAAGCCACTGCTCTCCAAAAAGAACATTGCTACTCATCTGCAGTTTGCTAAAGATCACATGGACAAGCCAGAAGGCTATTGGAAAAATGTTTTGTGGACGGATGAGACCAAAATAGAACTTTTTGGTTTAAATGAGAAGCGTTATGTTTGGAGAAAGGAAAACACTGCATTCCAGCATAAGAACCTTATCCCATCTGTGAAACATGGTGGTGGTAGTATCATGGTTTGGGCCCGTTTTGCTGCATCTGGGCCAGGACGGCTTGCCATCATTGATGGAACAATGAATTCTGAATTATACCAGCGAATTCTAAAGGAAAATGTCAGGACATCTGTCCATGAACTGAATCTCAAGAGAAGGTGGGTCATGCAGCAAGACAACGACCCTAAGCACACAAGTCGTTCTACCAAAGAATGGTTAAAGAAGAATAAAGTGAATGTTTTGGAATGGCCAAGTCAAAGTCCTGACCTTAATCCAATGGAAATGTTGTGGAAGGACCTGAAGCGAGCAGTTCATGTGAGGAAACCCACCAACATCCCAGAGTTGAAGCTGTTCTGTACGGAGGAACGGGCTAAAATTCCTCCAAGCCGGTGTGCAGGACTGATCAACAGTTACCGCAAACGTTTAGTTGCAGTTATTGCTGCACAAGGGGGTCACACCAGATACTGAAAGCAAAGGTTCACATACTTTTGCCACTCACAGATATGTAATATTGGATCATTTTCCTCAATAAATAAATGACCAAGTATAATATTTTTGTCTCTTTTGTTTAACTGGGTTCTCTTTATCTACTTTTAGGACTTGTGTGAAAATCTGATGATGTTTTAGGTCATATTTATGCAGAAATATAGAAAATTCTAAAGAGTTCACAAACTTTCAAGCACCACTGTATATAGATTAATGTGCTTTATTGATTATGGTCATTGTTTATTATTGACACAGTGCAGTGACCTCAAACTCCAGCGTGCTAATTCACTGTAAAAGTGTAAAGATGGAAAAGAAAAACAGATATGAGCCATGATTACATTTTTATTTCTCATGATCAGTTTGCATGTTCTCAGGATTATCAAACTGAAATAAATCTTCTCTACACCTGACTGATCTCTGATACCTGTTTGATTTTTATCAGTGAGAAATGTGTGAATTTAACACTCACGTAATATCTGTACATCATTTTATCAGTAAAATGCGAGCAGGTGATCAGTTTGAAGAAATAAAAATTGAAAGTCTAATCTTTTCTAGTGTAAATGCAGCAAAACATTTCAACTCTAGCCCACTTTTTTTTTTATTTGTAGTTCTTTAACTCCACCTGGTGTCTGAACCAGCAATCTGCTTTTGGAAACTATTCTAAAATTGTATTTACATTTAATGTTACAGGTTTTATATATAAATAAAATAAATTAAACCAATGACAAACACAAGGCAAAACACAATTAATCATTTGAAGTAATAATTTCCTTTTTATTTATCATTATTTCATTTTTAAATGTAATGCAATCTGTGAATGAAGCATTCATTAATATTTCACTCATGAAATATTTATATTGTAAAATCCAAAACATCAGCACAGCACTAAGACTCTGTAAGACTGAGATATTCAAAATTAAAATGTAATTGTTAATAAACAAAAGTCCCTCCATGAAAAGCTGTAGATAAATGAGCAATGAGCACACACCATACCCAGAGCAGTTGTGGGTTCGGTGCCCTGCTCAAGGGCCCTTCAGCCCAAGCAGCCCAAGATAAGATAAGATAAGATAAGATAAAACTTTATTTAATCCCCAAAGGGGAAATTCACTTATCACAGCAGCCAAAGAATAGATCAGACAAAGATAAGGATAAAAATATATAGAACTAATACCTAAAAAAGTAGTAAAAGATGAAAACAATAAATAAATAGATTAATAAATCAATAATTTACACATTTTGGATTACTACATGCATCCCCCTGCATGTAGTAGATCCTGGCTTATGATATATCCAATATAAATATGATATACACAACCAGAGATATGATATGCACAGTTGAACATGAGACATGATATACATACACAGTCACATCCATCACAAAAAGCCTGATAAAAAGCCTAATATATAGCAGTACAGTATTTCATAACAGCAGTGTTGTACAATCTAATAGCAGATGGAATAAAAGACCTACAATAGCGTTCCCTTTTACATGCTGGATGAAGTAGTCTACTACTAAAAGAACTGCTGAGTGCGGTCACTGTCTGATAAAGGGGGTGAGAGGAGTTGGCCATAATGGATGCCTGCTTATCCAACATCCTTCTCTCACCAACCACCTCAACTGTGTCCAGGGAGACCCCAAGAACAGAGCCTGCAGTCCTGACCAACTTGTTCAGTCTTTTCCTGTCCCTCTCTGTGCTACCACTGCCCCAACAGATAATGGGATAGAACACTACTGACGCCACTACTATATCGTAGAACGTCTTTAGTAGTGACCTGCACACACCAAAGGACCTCAGTCTCCTCAATAGGTGGAGGCGACGCTGTCCCTTCTTATACAGGGCATCAGTGTTGTGTGACCAATACAGTTTGTTATTCAGGTGGACGCCAAGGTATTTATAGGCTAACACAAATTCAATGTTCTCCCCCGAATGCACACTGGTACAGGGGATGGCGCCTTCCGGTGAAAGTCCACCACCATCTCCTTTGTCTTCCCAGTGTTCAACTGAAGATGGTTCTTGTCACACCATTCAACAAAATTGGCAATGACCTCCCTGTATTCCCCATCATTCCCCTCTGTTACACATCAGAGAATTTCTGGAGATGGCAGGTATGTGTGTTGTATCTGAAATGTGATGTATAAAGGGTGAAGAGAAAGGGGGGCAGTACTGCACCCTGTGGAGCCCCTGTACTGCAGACCACCACCTCAGACTCACAGTCACGCAGTCTCACATACTGTGGCCTGTTTGTAAGGTAGTCAGAGATCCATGTAGTCAGATGGCAGTTGAGCCCTGCTCCTTCCGGCTTGGCCTTCAGCAGTGCTGCCCCACATTAACCTAACTTGCATGTCTTTGGACTGTGGGGGAAACCGGAGCACCCGGAGGAAACCCACGCGGACACGGGGAGAACATGCAAACTCCGCACAGAAAGGCCCTCGCCGGCCACGGGGCTCGAACCCGGACCTTCTTGCTGTGAGGCGACAGCGCTAACCGCTACACCACCGTGCCGCCCTATGCTGGTTTTGATATTTTTGGTACATGTACACACTAAAAGCTTTACATTTTTATTAAATTATCCACCTTATAGAGTTTAATAAGAAGAAACAATATTTAGTATTTTTTATAACACGGTTATGCTGTAGGTGGCGGTGCAGGCTTCCAAGCAGTCATCAACGAAGAAGAACGGCACTTCCGGTATCCTTTTCTTTCTTTTTTTTGTGTGGTGGGCGGAGTTTGCTAAGCGGGCGCGTAAAATGAAACGGTTTGTTGTTGTTGTTAGCAACGGAGCTAGCTTAGCTTAGCTTTACTTTACTTTAACTGTCGTCTGAGAAAATCACTTCGCATCAGTTTTAATTCTTTATTTTAATTTATTTACTTCATAAATAAAGGAGTTTGAATAAGTTTGTCTGTTTGGAGAGTAGCTCGCAGATTAGCCGGCTTGCTAACCGGAAGTAGCTCAGGTGTCAGTAATGAGCAGGAGCTGAAACGTCACTAACGTTCAGACCGACCTGTTCATACACAGCTCTGTGCCTGCTCTACTTTCATTATTATTATAAATGTATTTACTTCATTATTACTTTAAATAAAAAGTGAAATGAGCTGCGCGCTGGTGAGTGACGGGTACAAAACACAACCTGTAAATCAGTTCAGAGTTAAAGTTCGCAGCTGTAAAGTGCATTAATGACTTTATTAAAATGTTGTTGGTTTCCTTTTGTTTTTCAGGAGGATCCCACACTGGAGAGGAACTTTAAAGGCCACAGAGACACAATAACCAGCGTGGACTTTAACTCCAACACCAAACAAATAGGTGCACAATCAGCCAATAATAATAATAATCATCATCTCATCTCATTATCTGTAGCCGCTTTATCCTGTTCTACAGGGTCGCAGGCGAGCTGGATCCTATCCCAGCTGACTACGGGCGAAAGGCGGGGTTCACCCTGGACAAGTCGCCAGGTCATCACAGGGCTGACACATAGACACAGACAACCATTCACACTCACATTCACACCTACGCTCAATTTAGAGTCACCAGTTAACCTAACCTGCATGTCTTTGGACTGTGGGGGAAACCGGAGCACCCGGAGGAAACCCACGCGGACACGGGGAGAACATGCAAACTCCGCACAGAAAGGCCCTCGCCGGCCCCGGGGCTCAAACCCAGGACCTTCTTGCTGTGAGGCGACAGCGCTAACCACTACACCACCGTGCCGCCCCCTCAGCCAATAATAATATTAATGTGTGAAATTAATATATTTGGCTTTATCTTCACTCAGTTTTTTCTTTATTCCTGTAAATAAATGACACTCTGCGGGAATTTACCAGTAAACATTTGAAGAAATAATGAAAACAAATTAAATAATTGTTAATCATTTTTAAACTTGAAATTTGTTTTTATTTTGTAACTTTATCATTGCAGTATGCGTTAGGGTCACAATTTAATTTAGGAAGTTTAAACCTTGAGATTAAGGGTTCATACAGATGTCTGATTTTTATTACTACAATATGTTTCAAATAAACAGCTTAAATAATCAAACTCTGTGTGTGTGTGAGACAGCGACAGGCTCGTTGGACTCGTGTGTGATGATCTGGAACACGAAGCCTCGTGCAAGGTCGTACCGGTTTGTTGGACATAAAGACAGTGTGATGTGTGTGCACTTCTCTCCATCAGGACAGCTCCTCGCTTCAGCATCCCGGGACCGGACTGTACGCCTCTGGCTGCCCACTGTGTGAGTGTGTGTGTGAATATCACACAGATAATTTGTTCATCCCTCTCATCACACACACCAGGCAATAGAACGATGGAATATGTTGTCAGGATCAGAGCTGATCCCAGACTGCAGTGACGCAGACCGGCCAGGACTCGACTCTTTACACCAGAAAGTGGGATTCATTAAACAGCCCACTGTTAGACAAAGAACAACAATTGCTGGCTGAAGTTATCACACACTGTAGAAAAAAATTAAATACATTCTTAAAGAACTGATTGCATATGAGAGAGTAAAAAGACAAACCTGTAGGCTGGAGTATAAATTTATTTGTGAGGTGTTTTTATTTTTAAATTAAAATAATTAGCAATATGCATTACATTTTCAACAAACCAGTTTATGATCAATCTTTTTATTTTTAATATTAAAAAAGCAAATATAGATATCCAACACTGAAAGATATTAAATTTTTTAAAAACATTTTTAAAAACTAAAAGTTTAGCATCTGCCTTTTCCAGTCAATTTGTAATTAAAAAAAAAAAAAAGATTAATAAGAAGATCTCACAGTATCTCAGAAAAGTGTATCGTGATGTGATTTACCACCGTGTTGATATTGATGGTCACTTCACCCGGCCCTGACTCTGTCATAGTCTGGACTGGGAAAACAGTTTAAAAGTTTTCCAGTGGTTTTATTCTCTCTTTCTGATTTAATTATTTTATATTTTGTCATTTCTGTTGCCCGTGTGTGTGTTTTCAGGAGAGGTGAGTCGAGTGTGTTTAAAGCTCACACAGGGACGGTGCGGAGTGTGAACTTCTGCAGTGATGGACAGACGTTAGTCACTGCGTCAGACGATAAAACGGTGAAGGTGTGGACAGTCCATCGGCAGAAATTCCTCTTCTCCTTCAACCGACACATCAACTGGGTTCGCTGTGCAAAGTTTGTACACACACACACACACACACACACACACACACTTTATTACTTAGATATAGCACATGTTAAGTACAAAAATGATGTCATCACCCCACTCTGCCCACTTTCACACACATGCTGTTATTTGATGGGAGACAGGAACTCAATCAAAGTGTGGAGAAGTGCTGGGTTCAGGTTAGAACCTGTACCGTACCGTACTGTCATCATCTCACAGTCTGAGAAACACAACATGAGCTTTTATAGCAAATATTTTATTTGTCTTATAAAACCGAGTGCGGAAAAACAAATAATTATATCATAAATAAAGGCAAATTTATCTCTAGTATTTATTTATAATCTCAAAACTTAGACAAGTGTTAGACTCTCTGTAATAGAATCTAATATCTAAGTTTCTATAAATAATAATTATCTGAAATATCTTCATGTAAATAATGTATAAACTTTTATTTATACTGTTTAATATCTAAATATAGATACATAAATTATATTTATCTGTAATATTGAAATAGTATTAGTTTCTTATTATAAAATTATTTATTATTACTCTGCTTCTATTTAAATTAATTTATTTAATCAGCATTATTTAATTTCAAGCCTGTTTTTTAGGCACATCATTTTCATAAATAAGCAAAATAATTTTCTCTTAAAATGTCACTTTTTTGGATCAGAACCCGTTTTAGGATTTAATATTTTATTATTTTAATATTTCTCTTTATCAGATAGTTGTTATTGTGTAGGATTATGTTCAGCTGTACGTTTCCTCATCACGTCTCTCTGTGTGTCGTTTTTGCTGCAGGTTTTCTCCAGACGGGAGATTAATCATCTCTGCAAGCGACGACAAAACGGTGAAGATCTGGGACAAGAACAGCCGAGAGTGTGTTCACTCCTTCTGTGAGCACAGCGGGTGTGTGTGCAAATTATTTCTAATCAAAACACACACTTCTGAAGAATTCAGTATTAATTTAAAAAAAAAAAAAACCTGAATGGAAAAGCTAAAAGTGAGAGAGAAGGTTGAGAAGAGGCCGAGGTGTCTCCGCCTTCAGAACACCGTGTGCGGTGCTGTAGTGGGAAAATAATCAGCTTCAGGGTTGTAACAGTAACTCCACTTCATCACTCCACCATTGACACTGATTATTTTCCTCTAACAGCATGTCCCCAGGTGTTTTATTCTTCTTACTCCACAGTGAACCAACAAGTTCAGTTTTTCATCCTAAATCTCATCCTTTTAATGTTGTTGAAAGTCCATGAAATAAATTGGCTCCTGTTCTCACTTATCGTAGCTGTCCACCTTACTCCTGTGCCTCACGAGTCCTCTCTCTCTCTCTCTCTCGCTCTCTCTCTCTGTGTCCACTCATCACCGGCAAAAGTTAGCAGTTATGCTAAAGGTGTTTATTCCTTTGTAAAATAAATAATGCTGGAGTGCAGTCTCTCAAACAGCAAAGTGGATCATGTGATCATCTCTCTGCCTGCATATATGTAGAAATGGAAGGATGATATGGAGTCATGACCTCATTACGCGGGTAGCAATATATATTGCAAGACGAGAAATCATGATACAAAATAATGACGAGTCGAATCGATGAAAAAACGAATGGTGATTATAATTAGGCTGTATAATCTTTTAATTTTTCCTTGCTGTAATTGTGTTGTTTAGACAGCAGGGGGCGCAATAACATACAGTCGAGGGCACAAGACTTCACTGTAGGTGGAAGTAACACAGCTCTAATGCTGCGAAACCACAAAAAAACAGATGTAAAAAAAAATGATAGCGCTGCTGCGTGATTGTGTACAAACAGATTTAGAGAAGGAAACAAAGAAGAGAAGGAAATGAAAGCAGAACAAATGTTTATAAAAGTTTATTAATAAAAGGAATATTTGAGTTAATAGGCATTTATATTTTACTCTAACTTACAAATGTGGTAAATAATCATTGTTGGTTATTAAAGAAATGAAATAAAAGTTTCCTTTTATTAAAAAACAAGCTAAGTTTATAAAGAATGGGGAAAATAGATGTAGCATTTTTTTCATAATATTTTCTTTATTTAACTTTAATCAAATGATTTATGACTTGAATTGTGAATTGAGTGAATCGTTACACACCTCAGATATTCTACAGTAAGATGTTTAGCTGCTTCGTTTATTCCGTCTTCAGAGCTGAAAGGTTTCTGTACTGAGGGTTGAGGACGCAGTGAGAGAGAGAGAGAGCGAGCGAGAGAGAGACACACAGAGGGATCTCATGTCCTGAAATGGAACACAGGAAAAATGAAACAAACAACAACAGAGTGAAATGACCACAGTGTTTTGGGAGATTTTTTTTTTTTTTAAACCAACACTGGAGACTCCTTCCATAAATGTTAAGTGTCTCCTTACAGGTTTTTTTTTTTAGTATAAATATAAAACATTGTGTTATATTATTTTGTGGTGGTGTGTTTTTCAGGTACGTGAATTACGCTGATTTTCACCCCAGCGGGACGTGCATCGCTGCTGCCGGTACAGACGGCACGGTGAAGGTGTGGGACATTCGCACTCATAAACTCCTGCAGCATTACCAAGGTGATCACCGAATTCACTGATTATCTCCAGTGAGCTCGAGTCTCACAGCCACACGAAAAATTATCATGATTCTTTGAAATTAAAAAATAAAAATAAATCCAGCGACTAATATTGTAAAGCTTATTGTCTGATCCTGAGACCCAGGTGCACATAAACAGGTTTTAAAAACTCTCATAACAGACAAAAATGAATCACAAAGCATTCAGTAATCCGTTTAATCCCACCAGCATCATTTTAATATAATAATAAATAAATAAATATGACTGTGCTGTGTTGAGTGGCAGTGGCGGGTGCTGTCCTTCAGGGGGCGTGCCACTCCCACTTTTACACATTCACTCACAATGGCGGTGTCATTCTCGGACAAAGAGTGTTTCGAGTGCGTGTGTCCTCAAATACACTGTGGGAGAAACGGCACTCGTGTGTGTGTGTGTGTGTGTGAGAGAGAGACATCTTTTATTCATTATGTTGGTATGGAATGTGTATAGTAACAAATACGTTATCAGTGTGTTTTAAGTGTGTGTGTGTGTGTGTGTGTGGTGATTTCAGTCCACAGTGGAGCAGTGAACTGTCTGTCCTTCCACCCGGCTGCTAACCACCTGATCACGGCCTCCTCCGACTCCACACTCAAAATCCTCGACCTGCTGGAGGGCCGACTGTTATACACACTGCACGGACACCAGGTACACACACACACACACACACACACACACAAAGGTGTTCTCTGTAACAGCAGCTCTGACAATAGTGCAGCTGCAAATCACAGCTGTATTTATCATTAATGTTTCTATGGTAACAGCTCGTTCACAGGGGCGTGTACAGCGGACGCTACACTGATAATAAACCGATTTAAACGCGTTCGTAATCAGTGATGTCCTTAACTTTTCTGGAAGGAGTCTCCAGTGTCAGACTTTACGCTTTCTGATGTCTTAGGACAGAGGAGTTTACACTTCTTTACAGTTTCTCAGGAACATGATGGAACAAGCTGTGATATTATTATTATTATTATTATTATTATTATTTATTATTTTTTTTTTTTTAATTAACTTGAGAGAGAAGATGCTGGTGAGGGAGCGAGTGTTTATAGCTGCTGTAATGTCAGTGACAACAGGAACTCACTCATTAAATGCAGCTATAAACAGATCAAAAGTGTAGATTTTGAACCTCACTTCATCACACCACCCTATTGTTGATTATTTTGCAATAACAGCACCGCACACACACACACACACACACACACACACACACACACACAGTTATATGATGTTTTTGCCCAGCTGTGTTTATGGTCTGAATGACACCAGTGTCTGATCTCTGATTATCTGCTGATGCTGTAAAAAGTTGTAAAGCTGTATTAAAGCGTGTGCAGTGAGGACGCCTCGCTCGCTGTGGCTCTCCTCAGTGACTCTGTGCTCCTCAGCACGCTGTGAGGTTTATTAATTAAAGAACTTGTCTCTCGTCATGTTCTCACTGTCTGAGGGATTGACTTCAGATCGTCCTGATGGAAGGCGTGAAGAAGCCTTGGCAGAAGCTGTGACTTTTGGCTGTGTGTGTGTGTGTGTGTGTGTGTGTGTGTGTGTGTGTGTGTGTGTGTGTGTGTGTGTGTGCGTGCGTGCGTGTGTGTGTGTGTGTGAGAGACGGTCTGTGACTCTGAGTGATTATTAGTCAGTGATGAAGTGGAACAGTCTGTCTCTCCCATGTGGCGTCTGCCTTTAAAAAAAAAAAGTATTTATTCAGATATTTATTCCACAGTCTGTTCATCACAGCTTTGACTCAGCAACTAGAACAAATCAGTCACTTTATCGGGTTCAGTTCAGCATTTAAAGGGTGTGTGAACTGTTATTATTATTATTATTATTATTATTTTCTTTAACAGTAAACACATTCATACAAAAGATTATTCCCTTAAAGATTATTTCCTTAAAACAAGTAATTACTTCAATAAAATATTCTTAAATGCATTTTAGAGGTCAGTGCACCTTTCAAACCTTCCAAAAGCTTATCACAAAATAAATATAGCTGCGAGCAGCAATTAAGGGGGTCAAGCACTTTTTCACCCCCACCCCTTAGCAAAGAAGGAAGAGCAGAAACCGCTGGGACCATCAGCGCTTGTTTCCAAGGACATGTACGATGTAAATTTGATGGCAGTACATTGCTGAGATGGCCTCACTTCCTGTTGTCAGTCTCCCATCAAAGTTACAAATGAACTTGAGCATGTTGCTAAATGATAAGTTTGGTGTTGGTACATAAAAGTATTGCTGAGAAATGACCTCACTTCCTGTTTGGTGACCTCAGCATCAAAATAATTTGCAGTTTATGGACAACATGTCTCGCCAAGACATTAGTTTATTTTGGGTTCATCTCACAGTCCTGTGATCAAGATTTTGGAATGATTTGGGATGAAGAAACAAAAAAACCCTTTTTCTTAAAGCTCAAAATGGCCGACATCCTGTTTGGCAAATCACACATTTGTTACGTACAGTACAATTACAGGAGGGTTTATACACACCTCTAGTGCTTGGCCCCTAATAAAATCCAGATTAAGCAAATTCAATACACCACACAAACACACACACACTTGCTCACAGAGAAAAGTGGATCATGTGACCCAGAGCTGACAAAACAGAGAACCGGAAAAGACGAATAATCCGGATAAATATATGCTGTATGGAATCCAGAGGGAGCGGTGTGTATGAGACGCTTATTTTAGAATGACAGATCGGCTTTGTGGCTTTGGGGTGTGTAGTTTGTACAGGCACACACCACCCTGCTGCACTCACACACACACACACACACACACACACACACACACACACACACACACCTATCTAGGTAGAGTGAATCTAAAGGAGGGGTATCTTAGTCATGTATGAGTCATCTTAGAGATACACACACACACACACACACACACACACAGAATCTAATACTTTCATTTCTTCTATTCTACGACACGAATCCTCATCCAAATGATTTAAAGTCACAGTGCAACAAAAACAGGACGGTCCATTTTATGAGTCATTTATTATGAACGAAGTAAATCACTCTGACTCACATCGTCTCTGATTGTGTTCTGTGTGATTCAACTCCATATTTAATTTATCTGTTCGATGTAATACAGTAGGCTTGTAACAATTCACGATTTGTTTTGATTCATGATATTGGGTTCACAGTTCAATTTTTCCACAATATTTTTGAAAATAATTAAATGAAGAAAATTGTATTACCAAAAAGTGCAACATTTATTTTCCTATTCTTTATAAACATAAATATTCCTTTTGTTAAATAAATAAATAACCCTTTTGTTTCATTTTCTTAATAACCAACAATAATTATTTACATACTTTTGTAAAGGTTGAAGTAAAATATAAACACCTATTAACTAAAATATTCCTTTTCTTAATAAGTTTTTATGAACATTTGTTCTGCCTCCATTTCCTTCTCTTTATCTTTCAGCAGTCTGTAAAAAGAGAGAGTGATGATTTCTCATTAAATCTACTTGTAGTCAATCACACAGCAGCTCTTAAGCATTTTACATCTGGGTTTTTTTTTTGTTTGTTTTCGCAGCATTAGAGCTGTGTTACTTTTGCTTAAAGTGAAGTCACATGGATTCCCTCTATTGTGTTATTGTGCTTCCTGCTGTCTAAACAACACAATTACAGCGAGGAAAATCAAAGAGATTATGCAGCCTGATAATAATCACCTTTTTATTTCATCAATTTGAATCATCATAAATTTGTACTGTAATTTTCCATCACATATCATTGCATGTATATAGTACATATTTATTACAGTTTACTAAAATATTTAGGATGATTTAATACATTATCTGATTCTAAATTATTTATTGTTTAATTAGTCACCGTATTAAGCAATATTATTTAACAGGGTATAAACTGATTCATTATGATCTGATTCAATTCAGTTAAATGTGATTCACCAGTTCACTGTCAAATAATACAGTATGATTCGAGCGTCACTGCAGTGCAGAGTCTCACTAACTATGATTCTGCAGTTTACATTATTCTCTGAGTGAAGAGACTCTCTCTCTCGCTCTCTCTCTCTCTCTCTCTCTCTCTCTCTCTCTCTCTCTCACCCCCCCACCCAGCTACATATTCCGGATGTTCAGGGAATGTCCCCACCCGACAGATGATGTAGATAATTATTTAATACTGGAATGCACAGGTAGTCTATATTAGGCATGGGTGTGGGCAGTCACTCTGGTTTTCCCTCATCAACACCTGGTTCTGAGCGTCCTCGAGAGAACGATGGTGACGATGTAACCTACTGTTAGCTGTCCATCATTTCGAGACTCTGTTACATGTGCCATATATACGGCAACTCTAAGAGCAGCCACATGATCCTGAAACCATAACCAGTCCTCAATCCCATACACAACTGATGTGGCCAAACCCTTGTTTCCAAACTACATACAACTGTACAATATTTATAAACCTCTGAGCTGGCAGGATGGCCAGACGCTGTCTGCTGCTGTTTTGCACCCCCATGCCCCCTGGAGGGTCTGTACGACCATGCGGGACAGATGCATTGCTAAGAAGCTGGTCCTTTCAGAGGCCAAGTCCAAAGCTAGAGTCTCCGGGGAAAGGGCGAAACAGAGAGTCCTTTGGGCTTGTGCAAGCAGATCCCTCCAGAATCTGAGCTCCCTTGGTGCACCACATATCAACAGTGGGATGTCGGAGAACAAGGCCATGTGAGGCCAGTTTGGGACTATCAGGACTAGCTGGGGGGGGGGCATGTACAGAAGGCCTTGAGGCCACTGGTGGGCCATGGCGTCTGTACTGAGGGGGTTGTCCCTCCCCAGAGAGAACAGGAAGCAGAGGGTCGGCTCCCTGAAGGCAAACGGGTCCATGACCTGATGTTCCAAAATGACCAGATCTTTGCCACCACCTCCAGGTGAAGCCTACATTCTCCTGGGGTTGGACCTCCTCTGGACAAGCAGTCTGCTGCCTGATTCTCCAGCCCAGGCACCTGTACTGATTTGAGGGATAGAGGTTCAGAGATTCGCATACACATAACTCCTGCACAAGTCTGAAAAGGTGCAAGGAGCCAAGGCCTTGCTGCCTGTTGATGTCAGCTGCTGCTATCACGCTGTCTGTCCTCAGCAGCACATGGCAACCTTTAAGGCGCGGCAGGAATTTTCATAGGGAAAGTCCGACTGCCTTCAGTTACAGAACACTGATGTGCTGGGAAGCCCAACTGCTGCTCTAGCGACTCCCAGTGCCTCTGCTCTCATGCACTGCGCCCCAGCCTATACGTCTGTTGACACCTCCCCCTGGTGAGATCACTCAGGCGTACCCACCAGCGGAGAGCCAGACATAGCCTGCAGGTGACCCACACCCTGACCTGCAGCTGCGACTGTGGGTGCAGTCCCAGGGTGAGGAGGCACCTCTGTACTGGGTGCATGTAAAGAAGGGCCAGTGGGGCTATCTGGACCGCTGCTGCTATTAGTCCCAAGACCTGCAGGTACAGTCTCCAGGTGACCTTTGCCCCCATGCAAAAATGTGCCAGGCACACACTGAAATCCTTCTGCCGCATGAAGGTGACCCTGTTCCTCCGTCTGGGCATATGGCAGCATATCGTCCATATAATTTAGACTTCTGAGCCCTTCCCACTGCACAGGCCCAAGGACTGCACTCATGCATTATTCCATTATATATCGATTCAGAAGGGTATAATATGATTCACTTGGGTACAGTATGATTCAGTGACTCATTACAGGAGTTCAGTACAGGCCAGTTCACTTTAGTATAAATCATTCATGGCTATAAAGGATGATGTCAGATTATTTATTCCCTTTGGTGGATTTTGCTATTTATTTATTTATTTATTTATTTATTTATTTATTGTCCATTTTGGGGCTTGTTTTCGAATCTGAATATGTAGGTATGAAATTCAAATTACACCAAAACGGCAGGTTTAAAATCATGTTGTATAATTGTTGATGTGATGTTATTTGTTAGAAGATGTTTATTTAACATTTGTGGAAGGAGTCTCCAGTGTCTGTGCTCTGTAACAGTCACAGTGCAGGAACGCCTTCTGGACAGAGGAGTGTTCTGGGTTCTCAGGAATGTGATGGTGTGTGTGTGTGTTTGAGAGACAGAGAAAGAGAGGAGCAGATGAAGGAATAATTCTACTGTGGACATAACACAGAAAAATAAACCATTAAAAATATGACGAGTTATTGATGAATAAACCGTGTAATTGTTGGTGAATCACTGTGGTATAAGCAGAATAAAACACTCCAGACCGTTCTGTATGACGACCCGATGTGAAGCGGAGTGTAAGTGCGCAGTCTGGAGTGTGTAATTCCTTACAGGATAGTCGTGTGTATTAACGTACGCACGTAATGTCTGTAAAATCTACGGTCATAAAATCCTGAAAGTGCCAGCTGCTCAAACCAAATGCATTTTACATCTGAACATAATGACATTATTATCTGTTCAGTGACAAATACAGCATGTTTTAATCAGTATGTAAGTAATTAATCTAAAATATACTTTTTTTAGGTTTGGAATGCAGAATTATGCAAAATCAAATACTGTGTGTGCATATAGAGGATAATACACAGTGGTGTGAAGATATGAAGTTTATCTTCAAGTGGTGAGTGAATATATCACGCGTGAAATAATTTCAACATGAGAAGATAAACTTCTTCATATCTCCACACCACTGTGTAATGTTCTTTATGGACGCAGCCACACAAAAAAAATATACAAGTTAATGGAAAGAATTTTAATTTTGAACCAGTTCATTTTGACAGCGCGCGTCTAGTCAGCAGGAAAACACTGGGAGTGACGTCATCGGAGTGAAATATCAGGAAACGTCACTCAGATCCGCCATGTATTTCGTATGAAAAATGCGAGTGGCGTATTTCCCAGTAAAACACTCGGGTCTGTATAATAAATAAATAAAACAAACTCCATATATACAGTTAGATCGATTATAATGTGTAATACAGTATCTGTACATTAAACACTGTGTGTTCTGATCGCAGCTACATGACAGTTTGACATTTTCATGAAAATTGCTTTTACCTTCAAGCAAAATTGATCTTGTACTGTATTTATCATCTTGGAAAATGACTGCTATTGTTCAGCGGTTTTTACACATTTATTTTGTTGCTTGTCAGGTCTCCTAGCTTTGCCTAGCTAAATGTAACCATGGCAACGACTCCAAGTGGTCTATAAACAATAAAGAAAAAAATTATTCGTGATATTTAAGTGACATGTTTGAGCATTTCTGGATTTGAAATTTTAATAAAATGTTCTGAATAAAAATATTACTGAATTAATTTAGCAGACTATAAGTGTTTATTTTGAAATGGCTGAAGTGTGGAATCGTGTGTGTGTGTGTGTGTGTGTTTAGGGGCCAGCGTCCTGTGTAGCGTTTTCAAGAACTGGAGATCACTTCGCCTCCGGAGGCTCAGATGAACAGGTGTGTTTGTGTTTATATTTAAAGTTATTTTTTATTCTTTATATTAAACTTTGAGGTAAAGTGTCAAAAGTTTTATTGAATTTATTAACAACAGTACAGAAAGGTGTGTGTGTGAGATGAAATGCTAAATGCTACGATGCTAACGTGTACAGGTGATGGTTTGGAAGATGAATTTTGACGCTGCGGGTCACAGTGAAGTTCTGAAGAAGCAGAAGATGGCTGACGCTCTTGTCCAGGTAAAACTCCTCATGGGCCAGTTCAGCTCAGATTCAATTTGTTTTACTGAAAGTTCTACATGTAAAATCTCATCAGGGTCAGAAACATAGTGTGAACAGAGAACGCTCCTGAACGATACACTCGGACTGCACGCTGACGTGGAAACATAAAAAATAATAATAACCTGTAAAAAGCTCAGGGTTTGTATTTTGTGATTTTAGAAAATAAAAAGGGAAGAAAGGAAGAAAATTTAAGTACTGCAGTGTTTTGGTGCTCCAAATTTTATTGTGAAAAATCTTTCATGTCTTCAAATTTATTCATTTGTTTGTCTTTTTACATTTATAATAAATTGAATAAAATCAGCTGTTTCTGCTGCACTAGACAGAGAGAGAGGGAGAGAGAGAGAGAGAGAGAGAGATGGATGAACATGTTTGATTTTAACACACTTTTGGTTATCAAAATTTTAGAGTAAAACAAATTTTTAAAAAAAGTTATTTATTCATTTTATTTTTTCTGTGTGTGTGTGCACTAAACTGAGATGAACTTGTTTGTAGTTTATGATTTTAAAAAAAGATGAATTTGTTTGATGAATGGAGTATAAATAAATTGAAAGCTCCGCCTCAATCTGCACCGAAATTTAAAGTAAAAACATCCCCCATGACCTGAACATAGATTTTTATTTACTTATTTATTTTTAATTTTCATGATGAACTTTTGACTTTAGTTGCTTATCTTTTTTTTGTTTGTGCCTCATTACTTTTGTATACCTCAGAGCTGATGAACATCAAATCCCACTGTTTTTCTCCTGAATCCTTGATGGAGGGGTAATGGTGGAGTGAAGGAGGAGTGATGGAGGGGTAATGGTGGAGTGATGGAAGGGTGAAGGAGTGATGGAGGGGTAGTGGTGGAGTGAAGGAGGGGTAATGGAGGGGTAATGGTGGAGTGAAAGGGGTAATGGAGGAGTGAAGGAGAAGTAACGGAAGAGTGATGGAGGAGTGAAGGAGGAGTAATGGAGGGGTGAAGGAGGAGTGAAGGAGAAGTAAAAACACGGAAGTGTAGTGTGAGCTGAATAAAGCCGGAGTGTGTAGCTCGTTATCTCAGAGTTAGATGTGACGTTCCTCGCATTGCTGACCTTTTGCCTCCTTCCCCTCCCTCACCTCACGTCTTTCACCCCTCCGCCTTGTTTTTTCCTCCACAATGTGGTCACATGACCGAGCGCCAGTTTTAATCAGACAGCCGTTTAAAGTGTAGAATAATGAAGAGTCCAGAGCGTTGGGGTTTTCACCCATCAGCAGAGACGTGTTCAGTGGGATGTCAGTTTCTTTCATTCTGTAAACTCTACGATGGTAACATCGCTAATCAGTCTCTACTTTACTTTATACTTTACTTTATCCTTCCGCTTGTGCCTGGGGGGGCGTCGCAGGGAGATGTAGACGTTTCTCTGCAGCCAGGTGAGTAGCCTCCTGGAGAGTCAGGCCATGTGCACGGAGGGTCTCTGCTACTCCCTCTATCCATCTGCGGCGTGGTCTCCCTCTGGCCCTGACACCTGAGTGTCTGGCGGTGGAGGCTCTTAAGGCTGGCTGTGTGGTTGGCATTCTCGTCAGGTGACCAAACCACTGTACTCTCTGCTTGGCGATGAACTGTAGGACAGGTTTGGTTCCAACCATCTCTCTAACCACTTCGTTCCTCAACCTGTCTCTCCTTGTCTTTCCAGCTGCTCTTCTCAGGACCCTCATCTCATAGCTTGTGAGTTTTCTCTCCTGTGCTCTGTTCAGGGTCCAGGTTTGGCACTGGTATGTGAGTGTCGGAATGAAGATGGCATTGATCAGTCTGGCCTTGGTCTCCATAGGAATACTTGGGTGCCTTAGTAGAGGTGCTAGCTGGTAGTTGACAGAGTTTGCTTTCTTTATTCTTGTCTTTATCTCTCTGTCTAATTTCCCACCCTCTGTAAAGATGCTCCCCAGGTATTTAAACTCCGTGGTCTGTTTGAGGAGTTGTCCATTAACTGTGATCTCCAGTCTCTCTGGGCAGTGGCCAACTGACATGGATTCTGTCTTCCCACTGCTGATCTTCATCTCGTGACGATCGCATGCACTGTTTAGCTCATCTGTATGGCGCTGGAGTTCCTCCTTGCTCTCGTTCAGGATACCTTGATCGTCAGCAAAAAGCAGTTCGTTTAAGGACTGTGGATCTGGGTTAGCTTCCTTTGTGATTTTATCCATGTACACTATGAACAGTAGAGGTGAGAGTACGCATCCTTGTCTCACTCCGGACCTTATCTGGAACCAGCTGGAGAGACCATTTGGTGTTTGTACTGCACTCTGACTGTTATGGTAAAGTGCTCTTATGTTCTCTAGAAGTTGGCCCTTTACACCCTACTGTTCCAAAATCTGCCAAAGTTTGTTCCTGTTTACCCGATCGAAAGCTTTTTCCTGATCTACAAAGAGAAGGCGGAGGTGCTTTTGGTACTCGCAAGCCTTCTCACAGAGTTGTCCGAGTGAAAAAATTGCGTCCGTGCAGCCCCTCCCTTCCCGAAAGCCAAACTGGGCTTCACTGAGCATCGGGTCTACAATTGCTCTTGTGCGTTGTTCAAGAATTTTTGCAAATATCTTACCCGTGTGACTGATGAGGGAGATGCCTCGGTATGTGCTGCATTCTTTCTTGTTCCCTTTCTTCTTCCATATCGGTATGACAATCGATTTCCTCCAGTCCTCCGGCACACACTGTTCCATCCATACTTTCTGGAAGATACTAGTGAGCCATCTGATGCCAGTCTCGCCACACGCTGTGATGGCTTCTACAGGGATCCCGTCAACCCCTGCAGCCTTGTTGTTTGGACTGGTCTTCACTGCTCTCCGTACCTCTTCCTCTAGTATGCTGGGTTCTGTGTGCTCTGGGTAGCTGGGGTTGAACTGGATGTGACTGTTGTTCTCGTCAACCGGGTTGAGGAGATCTCTGAAGTATTGCTCCCATCGCTGTTTAATCTTGTCCTCCTCATATATGGGGTTTCCATCCTGGTCGTTTATCACAGGGGTGGGGTTGTAGGGTTCGTCTCTGAGTCGCATGGCTCTGACACTCCTATAGAACTCCCGTGGTGACCGTTTGCAGAGTTCACTCAGTTCCTGTCCGTAAGCCTTCCATGAGGCGTCCTTTGCATGTCTCACCTCTCTCTTGCTCTTCCTTCTGGCTAGTCTGTTGTTCACATAGTCTTCGTGTGTCTGTGATTTTACCCATACTTTGTAGAGTTTCTTCTTTTCCCGTACTGCCTCTTTCACCTCGTCATTCCACCACTTTGTGGAATGACGCTAATCAGTAATGCTAGATTACGGCTACCTAGTAACTAGGGGTGGGTATTGCCAAGGATCTCACGATACGATACGCATCACGATACTTGAGTCACGATACGATACTGCGATATATTGCGATATTCTACATAGTTCACTGAAAAATGTAAACGCATTATGCATCTTAAAATCCGAGTTGTATGTACATCAGATGATAGTGATAATTCATGGGACAAACTGAGTCAAAACAATGTAATTCAAATTATCCATGCCATTTTATTGTAACTATACAAGCACAAGTTACAAGATATTTGCAGGAACAACACACTGTCTGGAACACATTGAAAAGTGCAGTGTGCATCTTAGTCTCCCTGAGCACAATTATGAAACACAGTGCAGTGTGGGTCAGTGTCCACACACTGAAACTGAACTGAAACCTCAGTGAATCATGTTTCTTCTGAATTTTGAGTAAATACTCAAAATAAAATGCAGTGTCTCACACACACTAAAACTGAAAATGCAAAATAAAGTGCAGCTTCTTGCCTTTGGCCTTAAATGACAAAATTAAGTTCACAGTTACAGTAAGTCACACATCACTGAAGTAGACGGGAGGACTTTGGCGCTGTCCAGTGTAGTTTGCTTCGGGTCGGGTTTCGGTGGCTCCGGCTGAGCTAATATGTCGGGGTGGTGTCGTGCTAAGTTCGCAAGTTTGTTGTGTTACCTGAATATCTAATTGGAGCGAAACAGGTTTTGCAAAGCTCTTTGTCCAGCTCACTGTTTTTTTTCCTCCTTTCCTTTGGAATCCAAAGTGCCTCCAAACATCTGCCTTAAAGTTCGGCAGCGTCTCTAGGTTTACATTAACAGCCATGCTTGCTTGTTTTTTTTTTTCCTCACTGCAACCACCGGGAAAAAAAAAGAAGACGAAGAGTGCCTTGCAGTGAGGTAGCGGCACAGCGACACCTTGCGGAGCGGAGGTGCGGAAGTCGTACTGGATTTACAACCCGTCTGAAACATGATTTATTATTTGAAAAAATATCGATATTGAATCGGAAGACAAAGCATCGCGATATATCGCCGTATCGATAATTTTGCCCACCCCTACTAGTAACGTGTACGCCACACGGCTAACTCGTCACGCAGTCGCTGTAGAACTCACTGTTCGTCTTTAGCAACACTTTATGTATAAAAAGTTTAATAAAGTTGAAGATGATTAAAGCCCTGATGGTTCTGCAACACCTCAGGGACGTTTCATCACTTAATCTCAAGAAACGTTTGATCAATAATTTTTAGCACGTATATGATTGGTCCAGGAGGTCATGTGACTTTTTCTGAACTTGATTTGAAGAAAGGGAAGCCATCTGGAGTTGAGGAGGAAGAGGAGAACTGCAGCGTGAGGGCTGGTGTAATAAATCACGTGTGTGTTCTCTGGTCCTTTTCTCCAGAGAGAGGGATTTATTATGGTGCACTGACCCGCTGTGATTCATGATCACCTTCAGGGGCAACGACACTCCAAATCTCACTGCTGTGTGTTCCAGACCCGGCTTCTGATTTATGAAGAACATGACGTGTGTGCGTGTGTGTGTGTGTGTGTGTGTGTGTGTGTGTGTGTGTGTGTGTGTGTCATTCACAGCAAGGATTAACTTCAACATGACGTTTCATTTATCATTGTTTTTATTTTGTGCAGTGAATTGGAAAAAAGATGAATAAATTGCAGGTTTATTGATATTAACGCTCTCATTCTGATGCGTTACAGTTTCTATAGTAACGGCTCATTCACAGCGGCGTGTACAGCGGACGCTCCACTGATGATAAACGGATTAAAAAATGTCTGTAATCCTTGATATAGTGAAGTTTGTTCAGGACTGAGGAGTTTACACTTGTTTGGCTTTCTCAGTAACATGATGGAACGAGCTGCGTGGCTTTTATTTAATTTATGTTTTGGTCTTATTAACTCTAAGAGAGAATAAAGAGAGGCTGGTGATGGAGCGGCTGTTTATCGCTGCTATAATGTCAGTGACAACAGGAACTCACTGACATTAAATGTAACTATAAATGGATAAAAGGTGTGGTGATGTAGTCGTTAAAAATTGTAGTTGTTGGTAAATCAGTGTGGTGTTAGAGGAATAAAACACTCAGGGACATGTTAATAATCTGTCTTTATTACAGTGCTGAGCGTAAATGAGTGCACCCCCTTTGAAAAGTAACATTTTAAACAATATCTCAATGAACACAATTTCCAAAATGTCGACAAGACAAAGTTTAATATAACATCTGTTTAACTTATAACGGGAAAGTAAGGTTAATAATATAACTTAAATTACACATTTTTCAGTTTTACTCAAATTAGGGTGGTGCAAAAATGAGTACACCCCACAACAAACACTACTACATCTAGTACTTTGTATGGCCTCCATGAATTTTAATGCCAGCACCAAGTCTTCTAGGCATGGAATGAACAAGTTGGCGACATTTTGCAACATCAATCTTTTTCCATTCTTCAACAACGACCTCTTTTAGTGACTGGATGCTGGATGGAGAGCGATGCTCAACTTGTCTCTTCAGAATTCCCCAAAGAAAATAATTTCTTTACACCACAAAGGTGAAGGCTACAAGAAGATCAGCAAAGCTTTACTTATCAGTCAGAATACTGTTGCAAAAGTGGTACAAAAATTTAAGAAAGATGGAACTGCAACCCTCTCACAGAGACGTCCAGGTCGTCCACGGAAGTTAACACCTCGACAGGAGCGTCTTCTGATGAGAAGGCAAGGCAAGTTTATTTCTATAGCACATTTCATACACAGTGGCAGTTCAATGTGCTTTACAGAAGTAAAAGCAAAACAGTAAACAATAGAAAATAAAATTACATAAAATAAATGGGGAAGAAAAATAATAAGAATTAAACAATAGTAGAAATAAAATAATAAAATGAAGTAAAAGTTCAGTAAAAGAAAAAAAACAGCAGAATAAAATAGAATAAAAGTTAAGTAAAATTTAAAACATGCAGAGACTGTAAAAGTTAAGAGTTTTAAACATGTAGAGATGACAATATTAACAATTTAGCAGAAAGCATCTGAGAGCAGCTTGGTCTTTAACCTAGATTTGAAGCTGCCAACAGCAGGAGCATTTTTAATGTCCTCTGGCAGTTGGTTCCATAGCTGCACTGCATAGTAGCTAAAAGCTGCTTCACCACACTTTTGTTTTAACAACAGGTTTTACCAGTAAATTTTTCTGTTTTGATCTGGTAGATCTGATTGGGTTAGGCCGCTGCAACATATCAGAGAGGTAATTGGGTCCTGTACCATTTAGAGATTTGTACACCAGCAGCAATGCTTTAAAGTCAATTCTGTAGCTTACTGGAAGCCAGTGAAGGGACCTTAGAATTGGAGTAATGTGCTCTGTTCTTTTTGTTCGTGTGAGAACCCTAGCCGCTGCATTTTGAACCAGCTGAAGTCGTTTGATGGTCTTTTTTGGCAGGCCTGTGAAAAGGCCATTGCAGTAATCAACCCTACTAGAGATGAAGGCATGGATAAGTTTTTCCAGATCATTTTTTGACATAAGTCCAAGGGTTGAAGAAAATCGGCATGCAAGTTCACTGCAGTTATCTAAAGAAGTAGAAAGCCAAACTGGGGTGACTATTTCCCGTGACACAATACAGCGTACACTGCAGAGGAATGGCATGCATGGATGCCGTCCACGAAAGAAGCCTCTCCTAAAGCCCAGGCACAAAAAAGCCCGCCTAGAGTTTGCCAGGGCCCATGCTGACAAAGATGAAGACTACTGGGACTCTATACTCTGGAGTGATGAGACCAAGATAAATGTTTTTGGAACTGATGGCTTCAAAACTGTATGGTGTTGCAAAGGTGAGGAATACAAAGAAAACTGCCTGGTGCCTACAGTGAAACATGGTGGTGGCAGCGTCCTTATGTGGGTCTGCATGAGTGCTGCTGGTGTCGGGGAGCTGCATTTCACTGATGGCATCATGAATTCACAGATGTATTGCTGTATACTGAAAGAGAAGATGCTACCATCACTCCGTGCCCTTGGTCATCGTGCACTTTTCCAACATGACTAAACACACATCTAAGGCCACTGTTGGATTTCTGAAGAAGAACAGGGTGAAAGTGATTCAGTGGCCAAGTATGTCTCCTGATTTGAACCCAATCGAACACCTATGGGGAATTCTGAAGAGACAAGTTGAGCATCACTCTCCATCCAGCATCCAGTCACTAAAAGAGGTCGTTGTTGAAGAATGGAAAAAGATTGATGTTGCAAAATGTCGCCAACTTGTTCATTCCATGCCTAGAAGACTTGGTGCCGTCATTAAAAATCATGGAGGCCATACAAAGTACTAGATGTAGTAGTTTTTGTTGTGGGGTGTACTCATTTTTGCACCACCCTAATTTGAGTAAAACTGAAAAATGTGTAATCTAAGATATATTATTAATCTTACTTTCCCGTTATAAGTTAAACAGATGTTATATTAAACTTTGTCTTTTCCACATTTTGGAAATTGTTTGTGTTCATTGAGATATTGTTTAAAATGTTACTTTTCAAAGGGGGTGCACTCATTTACGCTCAGCACTGTGTATGGCATGAGCTACTTCCAGTAAAATCGTGCGCTCTGACTGGTTCCTTGGCAGGCTGTACACTACTGTTCAAAAGTTTGGGGTCACCCAGACAATTTAGTGTTTTCCATGAAAAGTCACACTTTTATTTCCCACCATAAGTTGTAAAATGAATAGAAAATATAGTCAAGACATTTTTCTGGCCATTTTGAGCATTTAATCGACCCCACAAATGTGATGCTCCAGAAACTCAATCTGCTCAAAGGAAGGTCAGTTTTATAGCTTCTCTAAAGAGCTCAACTGTTTTCAGCTGTGCTAACATGATTGTACAAGGGTTTTCTAATCATCCATTAGCCTTCTGAGGCAATGAGCAAACACATTGTACCATTAGAACACTGGAGTGAGAGTTGCTGGAAATGGGCCTCTATACACCTATGGAGATATTGCACCAAAAACCAGACATTTGCAGCTAGAATAGTCATTTACCACATTAGCAATGTATAGAGTGGATTTCTGATTAGTTTAAAGTGATCTTCATTGAAAAGAACAGTGCTTTTCTTTCAAAAATAAGGGCATTTCAAAGTGACCCCAAACTTTTGAACGGTAGTGTATTTTCCCATCATGCCCGTGGGTGATCACGGACTGACTTTCCAAGGTGCTGGCTTTCAGTGTTGCAAAAAAAAAAAGAAGAGAGTTGAATTGGAAATCAAAATGGAATCAAAAACAGCCAAAAGACAAACAAGAGTCAGCGAGTTATTCAAGAAATGAGCAATGAAGAACCTTCAGAAAGCGCTAACCGCTAATAGAGATTCAGTTTTTAAACCGCCAGCCCTTTATTCTGCATGCGCGACTCAACTACGTTACAAATACGATGTGACTGAAAGCAGCGTGACGCCTCGTTATAACAAGCGTCGATTTTAATCTTGGAAATAAAAAAGCTGTATAATAAACTCCTTATTAACTAAGCACGAGGTCTTTACGGGAAAATATCAGACCGAGGTCTTGACAGTACGGACCTCGCGCTGATCTTTTCCCGTAAAGACCGAGCAAGTGAAGTTAATGTGAAGAAACTCTGAGACACAGGAAATATTTATTAAATATTAAAAAACAATAAGAAATGTAATAAAATAATGATAAAGTGTAAGATAAAATTTCAGGACTAATTCTGCTTATGAAATTGTGCTTTATTCCTTACGAGTGGTTCCAGAATAGGGTTCTACTTATGACTGTAGAGTGAGAGGGTTACGGCTGCTGTAGGGTTCTACACAGAACTTTTAAGGTTCTCTCAGAGGAACGACAGCTGAAGAGGGTTTTGTTTCAGACACACAGGTGACGATGATGATGAAGAATAGTGTTGTGGTGTTATTCTGTGGTTCTCCGTCTCAGCAGTTTGAGACGCCTCACTGATGGAGCGTGTGATGTTTCAGCGTTGGCAGAGGAGCGCTGGAGGAAAACACCATTAGCGGCGGTTAATTATTAAAACACCAGTTCAGATGTCAGTGTCGCAGAGAGGACGGGGGGGGGGGGGGGTATTCAGCATCTCATCTACACCAGTGAGGATTAAATGAACACTAACACAAGGTTCCTCCAGGGTTCCTGAGCCTCTCCTGACCATCACATGGATCAATACCACAGAGCCCTGAGATCACCACGTTACCTCACTGCAGAGTGGAAAAGGAAAACTAACCCACACGCATTTCATTTCATTATTCATTTAAAACTCCTCAGAATGGCTGAGCTACTGTCAGTGGAAATAAACATCTACACTACAGAGTCTCCATGAGCATAAAGTTATTCCACCAAAATTAAAATAAATAGAAATGTGATAAAACACTGGACTAGCAGCTGGAATTAGTGGGCGTGTCCTGCTACTCTAATAAGCACACTTGATCGACAGCCTTCTGTCTGAGACTCCGCCTACAGCATAAAGGAGGATTGTTCAACTACAGACTTTCACAGGAGCTTTCACTCGCTGAGGCGGCTTTCAGTCATTGGTTGGATTAGCGTTCAGTTGCTAGTTTAGTATTCGCTCACTCGACGAACAAGTGAAATTATATTTGATCATAAAGTTGTCGGATTATTTTTTTTAACAATATTTAATTTCCATAGTTATCAATACAAGACAATCTCGTCAATAGTATTGGGAAAAAAAACAACCCAAAAGATATAAACAAACAAAAACAGAGCGTGTGTGAGATTGTATTAGTAAATGTTACTGACATCTGATTAATCATGTCTTCCCTTATATGTCAACCATTTCCCACATCTTTTTATATAAACATCTTTCATTTTCAACTTGTATGTGAGATGCTCCATCACCAATAGATCATCTCTGATTGTCATCCACTGTTTGTAACTTGGAGTGTCAGACTTAAGCCAGTTCTTAGTAATAGTCTTCTTCCCAGCCACCAAAAGAATCCTGACCAAATATTGGTCACTTTCATGGACCGTGCCCTCCAGATGACCCAGGTACAAAACAAGACAGGATTTAGGTATCATACTGTACATCCCAAAACATCACAGAGAACTGAGTGAATATCCCCCAGAAGGGTTGTATTTTTGTGCAATTCCAAAAAATGTGTGTATGATCTGGATCCGTCACACATCACATCACACATTATCTCTAGCCGCTTTATCCTTCTACAGGGTCGCAGGCGAGCTGGATCCTATCCCAGCTGACTACGGGCGAAAGGCGGGGTTCACCCTGGACAAGTCGCCAGGTCATCACAGGGCTGACACATAGACACAGACAACCATTCACACTCACATTCACACCTACGCTCAATTTAGAGTCACCAGTTAACCTAACCTGCATGTCTTTGGACTGTGGGGGAAACCGGAGCACCCGGAGGAAACCCACGCGGACACGGGGAGAACATGCAAACTCTGCACAGAAAGGCCCTCGCCAGCCCCGGGGCTCGAACCCAGGACCTTCTTGCTGTGAGGCGACAGCGCTAACCACTACACCACCATGCCGCCGATCTGGATCCGTGTGGCTGCATAATCTCCAACATGGCTGTTGAACATTTATCTGTTTACTTCTAATTTTAGGTGTAATAAAGTTCCGAATTAGATTTTTCCAACTGAATTCCCTCCATTTCAAAGATTGTGTTGTAATCTGATGTGTTTTCCACATATCATACCATATCCCCTCTGGAATCATAAAGTTGTCGGATTATTTAATAAAGTGGAAAAAGTCTTGATCAGTAGAAGAGCGTTGGCCCTGTGGTGCGGAGATCTCCAGGTCAAACCCTGATTAGGCCACAGCTGTCTGCGATGCGCTGTGGGCGGGGCATACGGTCTCTCCTGCCAATCATGTGAGCTCATGTATGTGGAAGAGGGTAAATAGCGCTTTCCTGAGGGTGTGGAAAAGATGTGCAGAGCTTCACATGTTTCAGAGGAAGCATCGATAGCAGCTGTCCTGTGATAGGGCAGAGCTGGCTGGTGGGCGTGGCCTGGATGAGAGCTGTATGAGGAGTTTCAACTTCAGCATTGAGTGAACATGATTTCTTTTTATTTCGCTCCGACAGTAAACGTGGAGTTTTCCTTTAAAGTCGTATTAAAGATGAGATTCTGAGAAAGTGATGCAACTCTGTGTGTGTGTGTAAATGTCGTTGCCGCTCTCCACCTCACTGGAGTTCACAGAAACGTTTCCTCCTCAGCACTGTAATGGCTTTTAATCACCTCATCATGTGACTGTGTGGACAGAACAGTGCTAACGCTAATGCTAACAATCCTGACTCTGAGTCGAGCAAAAGAAAAATCTCTTCATGGAGAAGAATGAAATAAAATTCCCTAAAGTCAGAGGTGTGTGTGTGTGTACAGGCACTGACACGTTTATAACTAACACATTTATATTTTGATTTATGTTGTTATACAAATTTAATTGTATTTAATTTATTTTGCACAAATATAAATTAACATTACAATTTCATATATTTGTTAAGTATATTTTATATGTATTTAATGTTAATATTTAGTGTCCAATTATTTAATTTTATTCCTCCAATTAAGATTTATGTATTGCTCTGAAATAGCATTTAGTGCAATTAAATATAAAATTAATATTTTACTAATATTACAATAATATAACACATTTTTGGAATTTTTTTATATTTAATTATTGACTGATATTAAATATAAAACATAGTTTGATATAAATAACTTATAGTAATATTAAAATGTTAATATTTATTAATATTTAATATTAGCACTCCTGTTATCTAATTTTATTCTCTGATTTTAATATTTATCAGATTTTTTTTTGTATAATTTTGTAATTTTTTTGATATAAAATGAGAACTTGGAAGTAAAAGTTCTCTCTCTGACTTTTTGTCAGATTTTAATTTCATATTATAAATATTTTATGTTGAAAGACTTTTATTAAGAATCAAAGTTTTATGGTTTAATATTTTAAAATCACAAACTAAAAGTAAAAATCCATGTTGAACCTCCTGTACATCAATATTTATTATTAATATTTGATACTTAATTGTATCTGAGATTTATTTTGTAATAATCTTTTTAATAAATGAATAAAATTGAGTTGTTGTTTTTTTAAACCCTCGTGTTGGTGTATTTTACTTTAGTTCTCAGTTCTGTTTGTGGCCACATCAGGAACACAACCGCATTAAAATATAATACTTCTTTTTTTATGATTTGTGGAAATATAATCACTTTATAACATTATTATTGTAACTTGAAGGGTTTATTAACACAAATTTACAGAATTCATCCCACTTCCTTACGAACTCCAGATCAGCTCCAGAACAAAGCCACAATCACAACTTTAACGGTTTTACACATTTATACTCTAATTAATTTTCATTTAAATCTGTGATTCAGTCATTTTTGTTTGTAACTAAATGCTTAATCACAGCTAAATAAAGTGTGTGTGTGTGTGTGTGTGTGTGTGTGTGTGTGTGTGTGAGAGAGAGAGTGAGACTTTGAGTCGTGGTAACACCTCTGGGTTTTTTCGCTCCTGATGTAACTGGTTTATCTGGTTAGCGTGTTTGTCTCTTGTCTGTGAAGTGGGCGGGGCTGAGTCTGTCCGGGAGAGAAACGATTGAACTCTTTGACCTGTAACACGAACATCACCGACCTGATGGGCTCGGACTCTGTTTGGGTTTGCTTTAATGAAGTGTTTGTGTTATTAACACACTTTTACAGTGTTCTTCAGCATTTCTCAGTTTGTAGGCGTGGCCTGTTCAGTTAAGGCCATCCCATAATTTCAAGCAAACTGTTAAAACATGTTTTCACAGCTAGCATAATGTCACCTGATACGTTATCGTTTCTATAGTAACGGCTCATTCACAGGGACGTGAATGTGAGGGGAATATGGAGCTTCCTGGGGTGAGTTTTCCAAAAACCTCTTAATGCTAAGAGCATCTTAACTAGGAGAGAGAGAGAGTGAGTGTGTTCATTGTGATGCTCGTGCTACCATTTAATGATGATCTTTGTGCTACGATGCTTTTGGGGAAACTCACTCCTGTTCTTTTTCTGTGACAGAATGATTTTACATCAGACATCTTTCATCAGAAAAAAACACAACTTGCTGCACAAGTTTTAATTTGAGTTTTCTGAAATCAACACGAGGTCAAAATTATACATACAGCCACTTGGATCGTTAATTCGGTGGAGCTGAAAGTTCAGAAATGTCTTTAACTCTCCGAGTCCAAGGCTCTTAACTTCCTGTCAGCGATGATTGGCTGCAGCTGGAAGCTTCTCTGTGTACAACATGAAAAAAGGGTTGGATTGACACTCATTGGATTGACCAACAAAAGGATCAGAGATTTACACTCAGGAATGTCTCGGCGTCGTTCCTAAACAACTACAGATTCCAAACAATTATACGCAAGTACAAGTCAATGGGGAGGTGAAGCCACTTTATTGGAAGGAGATCCAAACTGTCCCCGTCAGCTGAGAGGAAACTAGTTCAAGATATTTTTAAGTTCGTTTCTTAGACAAGGATTTTAAGATCGTTACCTTGTTGACAGTTTCAGCGTGAATCTTCCGCCTTCCTCAGAACTGTCACCAGATGTCAGGTGGTGACGTGCCTTATCAGCTGATGTTACGTTACGGAGGCGTGAACGTCCTGTCCGATTTGACAGGTAGTTCACGCCTCCTGCTGTCAGGTCGCTCCCCCAGGACAGCGCTCCAGGTGTGCGACAGCGCGTACGCTCCCTCATCCCTCATTTCATTTCGACTTCCACATATTTCCAATTCAGAGGTACAATTTACAGACAAAAAGAGGGATTTGCAATGGGGGACCCGCTATCTGCCACTCTATGCAACTTTTTCATGGAGGATCTGGAAACCCGAGCCATAGAAACAGCACCGGGCGACTGCAAACCCATTTTCTGGAAACGATACATTGATGACGTCCTCGAAATAACCAAAACAGGCCACACACAACAACTCACGGATCATTTAAACTCCACAGACAAGACAGGCAACATCAAATTCACACACGAAGAGGAAACGGACAAGACAATAGCATTTTTGGACTTAAAAATACACCACACAGAAGAAGGGAACATTAGAATTACAACATACAGAAAACCTACACACACCGACCAATATCTTCTCTGGACATCTGAACATCCCATCGCACACAAAATGTCAGTAATCAGAACACTATACGACCGAGCACAGAACATCACGGAGGAGAAAGACAGACAGGAGGAGGAACAACACGTCCAACAGGCATTAAAAAACTGCCAATATCCACCGTGGGCAATCCGAAAAGGGAAACTACAGACACAAACAAAGGAAAAAAACAAACCGGGGCTTTGTCACACTACCGTACATAAAAGGAGTCACAGAACGCATCCAACGATCCATGAGGAAATACCACGTCAACACCCCGGTCAAACCATACAAGAACCTCCGACAGTTGCTAGTTCACCCCAAAGACAAAATACAACCGGACAACAAATGCAATGTCCTCTATGAAATCCCTTGCCGTTCATGTAACAAAGTCTATATTGGTGAAACGGGCAGATGCTTCCACACTCGTAGGAAAGAACACCAAATAGAATGTGAGAAAGAAACAACAAAAAGACTCACAAGATCTGAAAAAGAAAAAGCACACCAGGAAAACCTAAAATCAGCCATTTCAGACCACTGCAAACGACAAAATCACATAATGAATTAGGAAGAGGCCAGAGTCATTCGCTCTGAAGAAAATAGATACCAGCGTTGGATTTTAGAGGCAGTGGAGATACGCAAGCGGGCGCAGAGGACGATAAACCGGGATGAGGGAGCGTACGCGCTGTCGCACACCTGGAGCGCCGTCCTGGGGGAGCGGCCTGACAGCAGGAGGCGTGAACTACCTGTCAAATCAGACAGGACGTTCACGCCTCCGTAACGTAACATCAGCTGATAAGGCACGTCACCACCTGACATCTGGTGACAGTTCTGAGGAAGGCGGACGATTCACGCTGAAACTGTCAACAAGGTAACGATCTTAAAATCCTTGTCTAAGAAACGAACTTAAAAATATCTTAAACAGTCAGACATAATGAACTTCCACTACATATTAGGAAACTAGTTCAGATGGTCAGGAACCACCAAAGAACAGACCTGCCATGAACTGGAAGCTGCTGGAACACTGACTACAGTCAGGAGAGTTTTACATCAGCATGGACTGAGAGGCTGCTGCCCAAGAAAGAAGCTCCTGCTCCAAAATCCACACCTTCAAGCTTGAATAAAGTTTACAGCTGAGCACCTGGACAAAGAACAAGCCTTCTGGAGGAAAGTTTTATGGTCAGATGAGTTGTTTGGCCACAATTACCAGAGGAGCACTCTACCAACTGTGAAGCACGGTGGTGGTAGCGTCAGGCTCTGGGGCTGTTTCACTGTCAGTGGAATTGATGCATTGTGTAAAGTGGATGGAATCATGTAGAACCTCAGAATTCTTCAGCAGAACCTCAAACCATCAGAAACTTGGACACACTTGTGTGTTCCAACAGGACAATGACCCCAAACACACATCAGAGCTGGGTGTGGAGGATAAAGCAGGAGAACATGAAGCTTAAAACAAGTCTTGACCTCAACCCTGTTGGAAATATGTGGACTGTGACTAAAAGTCGGGTCCGTTCCAGTAAACACACGTTTAATTAAAATTGACCAATTCTGCCCAGAAGAGATGACAAATATCCGACCAGAACCCTGACAGAAGCTTGTTGATGGCGAACAGAAGATGAAACTTGTGAAGGAACATTTAACCAAATTTCAGGTGGCTGTATGTATATTTTTGATCCTGTGTTGATTAAAACGTGCACCAAATTCTATTATTTTTCTATTAAAGGTGTGTAATGTATAATCATTCTGTCACAGAAAAAGATCAGTTCAGAGAATCACTGAAAGCCCAAAGTTACCGTCACACTCGCATCCCGAAATGCTGAAAAAATCGGCACGTGTTAATTTTATTAGACGTGACGACACACTTCAATAATACAGTCATAGTGTGTTCAACTACGTTTGCGGCACGAGTCCATTTCCTGTGCTTTGTGTGTGTGTGTGTGTGTGTGTGTGTGTGTAGGAAGTGAGTATTGATGGCTCTGTCACAGTTTCATTGGAGCCTCAGGAAATTTTCCACTGTTGGATTTTCCAGTCCAGGTGATTCATCAGAAAGGTGTGTGTGTGTGTGTGTGTGTGTGTGTGTGAGAGAGAGAGAGCACTGAGCTACATATAAATCCTCCACTCAACAAGAGATAATCCTGCCTTTTTTAAACACTCGTTCTCAGCACATTCAGACGCTCATTTTTTTAAAGTAATTTATCCAAAGAGTAAAATTTTGTACATAAACAAAGAAGATGAAAAGAAATATTTGTGGAATTTTACAGTAATTTTCTTTTGTTTATGAATACCAGGATGACTTCAGCGAGTGTTAATTTAGCCGTTGCTGATTAAAAAGTAAACACGCGGCAGTGTTTATGGAGTGTAACGAGGTGCAGTGATGAGTGTTAATGCGTGAACAATACACACCTCTGATCTGTGGACTGATTAAACACAGACACGGTGTTTACTGCTCTGTTTTACACTCAAATTACTTTTGGGATGATGAAACACACCTCACAGTCAGTGAAGAGTGTGTGTGTGTGTGTGTGTGTGTGTGTGTGTGTGTGTGTGTGTGAGAGCGCTCCAGTACAGGATGATATATTTATTCTTTTCTTTATTTACCTTCAGGGTTTGAGAACAGTACTGAGTGATGAAGCAGAGTTACTGTTAACACACTGGAGTTGATTATTTTCCTCTAACAGCACGTTCCAAAGTGTTTTATTCCTCTTACACCACAGTGATTTACCAACAGTTGCAACTTTTAATTATTAATAAACAACACGTCATACCTTTTCCCCACTCATGGTTCCATTTAATCTCAGTGAGAGGACGTAGTTACTTATGTTACAGCAGCGATAAACACTCCTTCCCTCACCACTCTCTCTTTATTCTCCCTCATAAAGTTAATAAGACAGAAGAAATCGCAGCTTGTTCCATCATGTTTCCAAAAAACCATAAAGAAGTGTAAACTCGTCTGTCCTGAAGACGTCGGAAAACTTGCTCCCTGCTTCACCTCTGACCGTCCCACAGCGCTGACACTGGAGACTCCTTCCACACATGTCAATGATTACACTCGTTTTATTCGGTTTCTTATCAGAGGACCGTTCGCTGGACACGCCCCTGTGAATGAGCCGTTACTATAGAAACGATAACGACCCTGAACGAGTGCATTTAATATAAACCTGTGCTGTGTATTAAAGGAGTTGTGTGTTTACAGTTTCATTTAAAGCTGCTCTGTTGTGCAGATCATCATGAGGCTTATTTCGAGAGCTGCAGGGTTTGGGGGAGGGTGGTGGGGGGAGGGTGTGGTCGGGGGTAAATATTTACCTGCCTGGAGCAGAAGCGTCTTGAACTGCACCTGTAGGCCAGATGTTTGCTGGAGGAACTCTATGGCAAGGCAGCTGTCCTTCTGTTTATTTTCCCCCCACTGGCTATCTGGGTCAATACTCCAGACCCGGGTGTGTGTGAGAGAGAGAGAGAGAGAGAGCTCACACAGTATGTTTGAGTGTAGGTGTGTTCAATTCCTCAACTCAAATTCAAGTCCTGAGATGCAGCACAAGGCTTTGTGTTTATTACATACATTTATAATACACACACACATACACACACACACACACCACCGTAACATCATGACTAATGAGCAGCAGATGGATTTACCACACACACACACACACCCAGACATAACTTCTTCAGATGTCTGTCAGACCTGCGAATGTGAAGTCAGACAGACAGATGGATTGAGAGTGAGACTGGGAGATGGAGACAGTTTTTTATTCTCTCTTTGCTTTTTATTATGTCTGTCTGTCAAAATGTCTCTATATTTATCTGTCTGTCCCTTAACCGTCTGCCCATCTATTGGTCAAGCTGTCTGTCTTTATCTGTCTGTCTGTCTGTCTGTCAGATGAGGCTCACGCACTTCACCCTCTTTCAGCTGGAGTGTTTCCTCTCTGAAACGCACCTGATCCCCAAATCACTCTCTCAATGAGTTAAACGTGAGATCTGTCCATCATCTGACTCTGTGACTGTATTTTATGGAAACGAGAGAAAAGAGAGAGAATCCTGTGATTGTTCTTGGAGCCGCAGCAGTGAGGATCGACTGTTCTGCAAAGAGAATCGGAGCTGTTTTGTGTGTGTTATCAGGAGTGTGTTGTGGTTGGGTTTGACGTAACAAATCGCTCCTTATAGAAGTGATGTTGATGATATTGTGTTTGTTTTGTCCTTGCTCTCACACACTAATAGACGCAGGATAAACTGGATTCAGGAATCTGCTGCGCGTGACAGCGGATGGATCCGATTTCCTCTCGGACTCTCAGCACTGCTGTTCTTCACCAAGAGAATCAAACACACTGAAAATATCCGAGCCTCAGAGACCACAGTCCTGAGAAATCTGAACTACACTCGCAGCGTGAACTCGGCTTCATGCAGCGTAGCTCTGTGTGTGTGTGTGTGTGTGTGTGTGTGTCTCAGTGTAAATATGTCTGTGTGCTCCATAGGCTCCAGGTGTCTCAGATGTGTCTCGCTGCCAATCCAGTCTGAGCACTCGCACATCTCACAGACAAGATACTCGCCGTGACTCCGCCCACACTGAGCTGATCCAAACGGATCACTTTGAAGCGTCTGTGTCAGACACGCCCATCTCTCCTACACTCACTACAACACTGCAGCACATAGTGGGTCAACTCGACGTCCTCACACAGGTACACACACACACACACACACACGTTTACATTTCTTTTAGCATGATAGCATCTAAAACCTAAATCATGATGAATTTGTTTATTCAGCGTTATGGCGGTTATTCAGAATGAACTGATGTCATTGTGGAGAATGTTACTGTGGTGTGCTGAGGTTTGTAGTGCCCTTTACACAAGTGTTCACTCTGCTCTGAGTGCTACTGAATTATTAACACAGGGTGGAACAGAGAACCTCAGCGGGGAGGTGAAACTCTAAACTCAGAGTTCAGCTGCAGCTCTCAGGAATAAACCGAGCAGCATGGAGCTCGGCGCGAAACACACACACACTCGGAGCAAACCCCCCATGCCTCAGTTTTAGAGCAATCACATGATCACCACAAGCCACTAAAACATGCCCGTCTGAACATTACACACATTTACTTCATAAGCATTGGTCCTATCATCAGGAGCTCATGAGCTCTAATTCCAGTGATGCCACAACAATCAAGAGAGCAAAACTCCTCCTAAAAGTGCTCTCAGAGAGGGCGGGGTCACCTACACACTACTGTCATTTACACTCACGCTAGCCAATCACCAGCGTCTGTGAGCTCGAGTGTGTGGAAGTGGGCAGATAGCGGATTCCTCCGAGTGTGTTATGCTGCATCAGATGGCTGTGTGATGTCTCACGCCTCAGAGACACCCGGTGACGACCTTCACCCTCCCTGGTGTGGTGTAATGGGGAAACCTGTCGGGGGGGGAGTCGCAGGGAAAATGCCATTTATATTACATTCATTTCCCTCACTGTACCACTTTCATTTGATCTGTTTCTCATCAGCGCAGCGTCTGCTGTACGAGTCTCGAACTGGTGAGAGTCAGTGCTGAGCGATTCAACAAGAATATAAATATCGTGATAAATCAGGTCACAATACGCTTCTGAGATACTGTGGATATTTTTATCATAATTAAAATTTTTTTATATATATTTAAAAACTGGAAGAAGCTGATGCTAAAATTGTATAACTTTTTAGGGATTTTTTGAGGGAGGGCTTATTGAAAATAAAACGTATATATTTAAATATAAATCTTCATTTTTGTTATTTTTTATGTAACGGTAGTGCAGTGCTGTGAACCTGTTTACTGTGATGCACACTGTTTGTTGTAGAAATGTCTGAGAATCATGATTTTTTTTTTTATATGATATAACGCTCAAGCTTTACTTTTATAGTTGAAGCGTTTACAGTGTTTAACCCGTTGCTATGGTGATACAGGAGCCACCTGAATTTGGTGCGTTTCTGCTCGTTTCAGTTAAAATGGACGAAACAAATGAAACGTTCACCTGGTGGAAAAGCCAGTTCACTGAAGGGGACTGAGGGCACGGCCTGAAAGAGGTGTACATGCTTCTGGTTGAGGCTTCTTTCCATTTGCACCAGTTTTTATGTAGGTGATAAAATCTGACCTATGAATATTCATAAACCTCAGTCCTGTGAGCCAATAGGAAACAAGATGGTGAAACTGCACGACCTTTGAGTTGCTTCTCGTTATTAAGTCGCATCTCGCTGAGCTTTATTCTCGCTGTGTTCTTTCTGTTCTTCAGCTCACATCTGTTGGAAAAACATCTTCCATCTCCTCCACCTCCAGATGTGAGAGTTTATTAGAATTGTTTGGGGTTTTTTTTGTTTTGTTTTTTTTGTTCGAGTCTCTGCATCATTACATCCTTTAATTGCTTTCATTTCACAGAAGGTTTAAACTCTACACTTCCTTTTTCAGGGTTATGACCTTTATTTACACTTGCAGCGTTTGCCTGCTTCCTCTTCGGATGATGCTGAGGTGCTTTTGCTGATGTACAGATCAACGCAGCGCTAACGGCTAACGTACAGCACACAGAAACAAAAAAAACTCCAGCAGCTGGAGGGAGAGATGAATAATTTACAAGAAATCAAGGACACACACACACAACAAAACAAGAGAGTTCAGTTCATGAGATTATAAACACTACTGGCTACAGATATCGATAATATAGAAAATAATAAATATAATTCCCTGCTGAATTATTCTCTCACCTTTAGTTTATTAATCACAGTTTTATGAAGATTATTGTAGGATACATGTTGAGGATTATCTCTCCGAAAAAAATCTAAATAAATGATACAGAATTGTAGACGACTGCATTAGTCATGTACAAATATTCTTGGTTTTTTCCTTTTATTTTGTTTTTTGAACCAGGTTTTCAGTCTGAGTCATACAGCATCCATCTGATCTCGCTCTCTCTTTCTGTCTCTCACTCTCTCGTGCGTGCTCTCTCTCTTTTTCTATCTCCCTTTGTCTGTCTGTCTCTCTCCCTCTGTCTCTCTCTCTGTCTCCCTCCGTCTCTCTCTCTCTCTCTCTCTCTCTGTGTCTCCCTCCGTCTCTCTCTCTGTCTCCCTCCATCTCTCCCTCCCTCCGTCTCTCTCTCCCTCCCTCCATCTCTCTCTCCCTCTGTCTCTCTCTCTGTTTCTCCCTCCATCTCTCTCTCCCTCCGTCTCTCTGTGTCTCCCTCCGTCTCTCTCTCTCTCTGTCTCCCTCCATCTCTTTCTCCCTCCGTCTCTCTGTGTCTCCCTCCATCTCTCTCTCCCTCCGTCTCTCTCTCTGTATCCCTCCATCTCTCTCTGCTCCCCCCCCCGGTTTATTGATCAGGAAATCACACTGCTGCAGGAAGGAAATATAAAACCTGATTAATTCCCTTTAGTGTGAAACTGGAGTTGAGCTTCTCGAACCGTTCTTACGGCTTCAAGGTCAGAAATAGAAATAAAATGCTGTTAATTGATTTTATACAAACTGTGGTTTTAAAAACCCGATCTCCTGCTCTGTTTATTTCAGGATGGTTTATAATTTACAGAAATAAGAATTTGTTTTATTTGAGTTATTTTAATGGCGTTCCCAGACGCTGGCACTCAGCGCTCGCTTCAGAAATCATGCGGGTTTGTGTTCAGACCTCAGGAAGGACTAAAGACTGAATATTCACGTGTGTGGGCGGAGTTTAATTAAGCCTGGCACTCAGTGGTGCGTGATTCTGATTGTAAGCTCGTACACCACGTCAGCTCATTAAACTTTAATCATGTGAGGAAGATGGTGGTCCAGATCCACGTTTTTCTTAAATGAATATGAATATGAATATGTCTTTATTGTCATTGCCACAAGTACAACGAAATTGAAATTATTGAAAATTAAAGGTTTTGAAGGAAAGTGTTGGTTCTATTTCCTTCACTCCAGACCGCCAGGGCGGTGCTGAAAGCACTAGTGGAAGGATCTTTGCATCCGCGCGTTTCGAGAATCGCATACAAAAGTTGTCATCTCATGATGTATGACGTGCCTGCCTATATAAGGCAACAGCCCACGTCATTTGGCCTCTTCTTTTTTCTCGCGTTGGAATCGCATCTCTTCTATTGGAATTGTGTGTGTGTTATCAGTTAACTGTGGGAATATCTGCGACAATCTACAGTGCAGCTCGTGACTGAAGAGGACTTCAGTGGGACTCGACTCCACGCGAGCTGTTTGGTCGCTAAGGTAACTTGGTTAACATTATTTTGAGGTTGTTTATGTATCGATAGTCACTGAATCTTGGCTGCCAAGTTTTCAGGGACGGCTATTATATCGGTCTTGTCACAAACTGTTCGGTTGCCGGCAGGTTTGTCAGTGTTGAGTGAGTTAGCGAATTGGTTGCCAATAACGTTAACGTGTACTTACAACTTTACATGAGCATCGTTTTTCTGGTTGCTAGTAAATCCTTGTCTGTAGCGGTAAAGTTGTGCTTGCGAACTCGCTAGCCTTGGTTGCCAGGCTAGCAAGCAGCGCTACACCTTGCTTCTTAAAAAAAAAAAAATCGTGGGTGAGTAGACACTGAGGTGGATTCAGTGAGGTTGTTCCACTTGCCCCAATCTAATGGAGGTGCTGGATGCACATGATCGCTGCGCAGAGTGCCTTGGCATGCAACATCTAAGGGAGGCAATGTCTGATCCATGCCCTTCCTGTGCGTTAATGCCACTTACTGTTAGCCAGGCGCGGTTGGCTGGTATGGAACATGCGTCTAGCAGTTTTCTGCTCTCGGATTCTCAGACACAGCGTAAGCATAGGCTTTTACCACCAGTGCATGCAAAACAGCGCAAAAAATCTAGGTCTTCTGAGTTAGAGCGTAAAGTGGAACTGCTCTTATCTACAGTGGAGCATCTGCTGCCTCTGCTTGCAAGGCCCCCCCACAGCAGGGGCACAGGTAGGTACTGTAGAGGAACAGCCTGCACCGCCTGCCTCCTGGTCACCCGTTGGCTCATGTTCTCAGCCACCTGACCAAGAGGAAGTGATGTCTGTGGCTGCCTCAGACACCTTTTTCAGTCAGTCGTCTTCCTCGGCGCAGCCACCAAGCGAAGTCCTGCCAGGTGTTGAGCCCCGTGATTCAGGCAGTGATGTTACCTCTGGGCGATCTGGGGAGTCTGCCTCAGTGGTGGGTTCGGTGGAGGCCACACTGAAGGCTTTGCTTGCACGTTTGCAGTTGGACACCCTGGCGCCTCCTACCAGATCTGAGAACATGTTCCTGTGCCGTGTTCAGCGCGGCTCTCTGGTAATTCCACAGTGTCGTGACTTTACTTCTGTGGTGGCCTCTGCCCTGGAGGCTGCTACGAAACCTGCCCGTCCAGACCAGATGTCTCGCTTGCTTGCGGAGATGCAGGACCCCGGTGCTGTTGGCTTGGGTAGCATGCCAGTAGTCGAATCAAGCATTGCTTCGCTCATTGTGTCTCCCGATGAAGCACTTCGGGAGCAGGTGCGTTGCCCTAACACTGAGTGCCGCCGCACAGACAAGCTACTTTCTCGTGCTTACAACTCTACTGCCTTTCTTGGCAGGGTGTCTAACTCACTGGCACACGTGCTTATGCTGCACTCGACACTCAACACATCATCGGCAGACCCACTGGCGGCTGAGGTACTGGAACTTGCACTGCCGGCTATGGGTGTCATTGCCAACCAGTGTGGCACTACCTTGGGCACCTTGCTGCAAGCCCATCGACAAGTGTGGCTGGCTCAATCGCCTCTGCCAGAAGTATGCAGGAACAACCTGAGGCACCTCCCACTGGCACCTGGACAGGTCTTTGGGCCAGCAGCTCAAGAGGCCCTTGACAGACGTGTGTCTGTTACAGAGTCTTGCTCCCGTCATGTGGGCGTAGCACCCACTTTCAGAGCTCCGCCAAACCCTTCTGCCTCACGCTTTAGGCATGTGGCCCTTAGAGCTGCACAAAGGTCTCTCCATCGACCCCAGCAGCAGGCCCCCAATCCCCCACCTCCCTCATCTCCCTCGGCCAGGCAGGGTGGCGCTCAGCCACACGTGAGTTTTCGCCCTTTTCAACAGACGGGTCCTCCCCGCCGTCGTCGCCCCCCCCCCCCCCCCCCCCCATCCCTTCTGAAAAACGTAGACAGGACCACTGACAGGTCAGGGCCAGTGGCAGGAGTTTTTACAGGAAGCCAGCTAGCGTGTTGGCGCGAAATAACAACCAACCAATGGCTACTCACCACCCTTTCAGAAGGGTACCGCCTGCAATTCTGCCGCCGGCCACCAATGCATTCGGGTGTGAGGCAGACAGTTATAACCAATTCAAGACAGGCAGAAGCCTTGTCGAGAGAAGTTCAGTTGTTACTACAAAAAGGAGCCATAGAGATGGTCGACCCCATTGTTCACCCAGGGGGTTTCTTTTCAGTTTCTTTTCTCGTTCCAAAGAAAGACGGCGGGTTCAGGCCAATTTTAGATTTAAGAAGGTTGAACCAGAGGAAGTGCAAACTGGTCCCAGTCCAGGCAACACATTTCATCGGCCTTGCCCTGGATTCGAATACTATGCTGGCCAGTCCCACGCCAGACAGAATAAGTTCAATTCTCACTGGAGTGAACCACCTTCGTGTCGGGGGAACTCAGCGTTATGTTTCTCTCCTTCAGCTGTTGGGGAAGCTTACAGTGGCCTCAGTAGTCATTCCTCTGGGTCTTCTGTGGCTAAGGGCTTTTCAGAGATGGCTTCTTCAACTGCGTCTGTGTCCAGTGCAAGACAGACACATGAGGGTGAGAATAACATGCTGTTGCATGCTCACGCTAAGACCTTGGTCCCAGGCACACTTTCTCACTCGTGGAGTTCCACTTGGTCCCCCACCGGGACGGTGGGAGGTTATCCGGACAGATGCTTCCCTCATGGGTTGGGGTGGAGTCTGGCGTCGGTAAGGTGTGAACGGCACCTGACCTGCCCCGTGGCGCACGTCCCACATCAACACACTGGAGTTGATGGCGGTGTTTCTGACGTTGCGCCACTTTCAGGAAGTGCTACAGGGCAAACGTGTATTGGTACGTACAGACAATGTGGCAACTGTTTTTTTCTATCAATCATCAGGGGGGCACAAGGTCTGTAGCTGCGCTTCAGGTGGCTCACAGTCTCCTAGTATGGGCTCAGGACAACCTCTTTTCCATAAAAGCATCTTATCTACCTGAACGCCTAAACAGTGTGGCAGATGCTCTGTCACGTGGCAAAGTGTCTCAAGGGGATTGGAAACTGCATCCAGACATGGTGGAACAGATCTGGAAAACCTATGGGAGAGCAACTGTGGACCTGTTTGCGAGCAGTCAGACAACTCATTGTCCGACATGGTTTTCCCTGGGAGAAGAAACGGCAGCATTGGGCCAGGATGCTCTGGCCCACGACTGGCCGAGGGCCATCCTTTATGCCTTTCCCCCTCTACCACTGTTGTGGAGGACTCTGCCGTGTGCACGATCACAGTCACCATGTGCTATTGATAGCTCCTCATTGGCCATCCAGGCCATGGTTCCAGCTCCTGCTGTCACTACTAGTGGGACCCCCTTGTCAGCTGCCCAGCAGGCCTGACTTGCTGACGCAGATGGAGGGCAGGATTCAACACCCATGTCCCGAACGCCTGAAGCTCTGGGTGTGGTCCTTGGGGCCCCAGGGCTACTACTGGAGTGTTCAGAAGGGACCAGGAACACTGTGGTGAACGCACGTGCAGAATCTACCCGACGCTTGTATGCAGGCAAGTGGAAGGTGTTCTGTGATTGGTGTGCGGAGCGCAACATTGACCCCCTAAGCTGCTCTGTTCCACAGACTTTAGATTTTCTGCAGCACCTTTTAGAGCTTGGCAGGGCTGCATCTACACTTAAGGTGTATGTTGCAGCACTAACAGCCCACCGTTCAGAGGTTGGAGGTGTTTTACTTGGGTCCCACCGGCTGGTGGTAGCCTTTTTGAGAGGGGCATTTCGTCTTAATCCTCCTCGTTTTGTGCGGAGTCCGTCATGGGATCTGAACACTGTGCTTGAATCCCTTTGCTTGCCTCCTTATGAGCCCCTGTCAGCATCTGACATTAAGTGGCTCTCTGTTAAAACGGCTTTTCTCCTTGCCATCACAACAGTCCGGCGTGTGAGTGAGCTACATGTCCTCTCGGTGAGTACTGTTTGTCTTCATTGGGGCCCTGTGTTTGACAGTGTTTCATTGTGGCCTAACCCAGCTTTCCTCCCGAAAGTCTTATCTCCCCAGTTTAGCAACCAGCCGATTTTGCTGACTGCTATACCGGCGGACAGGACGGACTTGTGTGCAGAGTTGTGCCCTGTCAGGGCTCTGAGGTTTTATTTTGATAGGACGGCAGCCTTTCGTACGACAGACCAATTGTTTGTTTGTTTGTTTGTTTTGGTGGTGCTCCGAGAGGAAGGCCTCTGTCCAAGCAGCGGCTCTCCCGTTGGGTTGTGGAGGCAATCACCCATGACTATGAATCTATGGGACATACTGTGCCCTCTCCTGTCCGCTGCCATTCGACGCGTGCTCAGGCAACATCATGGGCAGCTCTCTGGAGCGTACCACTCTCTGACATTTGTGCTGCTGCAACTTGGTCCAATACATGTACATTTGCCCGGTACTACAGGCTAAATGTTGTGTCCATGCCATTGCTGTGTGCAGCTGTTCTTCCAGAAGGTGGTGATGCTCTTCTGAATTCCTCGTGACTGGGTTGGTATTCGTCTTCCACTAGTGCTTTCAGCACCGCCCTGGCGGTCTGGAGTGAAGGAAATAGAACGCTGGTTACACTGAGAAATGGTCCTATAAACAACTTTACCAATATAAAAGATGACCAGGACTACAAAAATGCAGAAAAATAGGCTTTACTTATCCAAATGCACCTGTTGGTTCAAAAGTTAAAGTGCAGAGAACCTCACAGCACAACATGAAGTTACCTTAAAATATAATATAAATGCCTCAGCTTTCATGTAAGAAAAAAACTATTAATACTAGTACTGTGTGCAGGCAGTCTCTCCTGAAGACTAAATTAAACAATAATTATAAACTAATAAAATAAATGGCTCAGGCTTCATAGAAGAAAAAAAACAATTTGAACAGAATCTCACAGTATGATGCTGAAGCTGACTAAACAATGGAAAATAAAATACCATTTTGGCAAAAATGTTGGCATCCATTAATTTCTTGTATTAAGTAAAAAAATAATGTAAACATAACACACTTTCAGAATTTAAGCCTGTATAAACACTGACTCGCACATGCTGCTTCTCTTGAACGGAAACACGGAAGTAAGCAGTGTTGCCAGATACTGCTGACGTTTTCCAGCCCAAAATATATTCAAAACCCGCCAAAATGCACTTGAAACCCCCCAACTGGGCGGGAAACCGCCCAATCTGGCAACACTGGAAGTAAGGCGGAAGGTAGTTTGTCGACGTCACCTCAAGACGACGCCAATGATTGGTCAAATTTGCGGGAAAGTTGCGGTGATTGGATATAATTGCAACACCGCCCTGAATTCGCGGGGATTGGTTGAATTTGCAAATTGCAACATCGCGAAATCCTGGAGGGTCTGAATAACATCATTTAAATGTGTCATGTACAAAAACGTTTTGTTTATTGATTGGAACTGTAGAGATTTTTATTCCTGAAGTTTCCTTCAAAAGAACACTTTGGGCCCAACCTGACATTTACATTTTTTTTTTTTTTAGCAGATTTGTTTTGAGTTTTTCAGCTTTTGGATTAAAGTCACGTTGTTGAAGTGAGCAGTGAAACACACGTGTGTGTGTGTGTGTGTGTGTGTGTGTGTGTGTGTGTGTGTGTGTGTGTAAGAGCTCAGTAATAAGTACAGAGTGTGAGGGGTCGGGATCCAGTGGGACACGCTGAGTGAAGGCTGTAACAGTGTGATCCAGAGCTTGGACGCTTCAGCTTCTTTAACCATAAACTCTGAGCAGATCACTGGAGTGTTCACGTGTTACTGATGTTAATGAAGCGCCTCTGTGATCAGGAGCACACTCACTGTGTGGGTTATTAACGAAAATCACACTTTACTTTTTCCATAGATTTTAACTTTCATCCCTTTTATCTCTCTCTCTCTCTCTCTCTGCAGACAGTGGCCATATTGGAACAGAGACTGACACTGACGGAGGACAAACTGAAGGAATGTGTGGAGAACCAGCACAAAATCAGTCTTCAGCTCCAAACCCGAGAATCGGTCTGATCTCTAACAGCTCCGTTCCCTCTTTCTCACCTTCTCTGAACCTGTGACTCTTTTTTACACCAGCGGGAAAAGACACTCTTTAAACCATCCTGTTCTTCAGCGCGTTAGCTGCTAGCAGTGAGATGTTTACACGTTTGTTGTGGCAGCAGTGACTTTTAAACCAGCTGTGTTTTATCACTTTTATATTTTTGTTTTAGTTTAGTGTGTGAACTCTATGCTGTTTGTGTTTTACATTAAACTTTTATAAGTCTGCTAAATCTGTGTTTCATCATAAACTGTGTTCATGAAAACTAATGATTGTTTTCCTGCAGCAGGTTTATGTCATTAGTAAACCGTTAGCTAGCAAGGGAGCTAAGTATACAGCGAATGTTCATCTAATTTTTTACTAACTGATATTTTAGCAACCTGTTCGGTATTGGGCTAATTATTATACTGTTAATTATTTTAAGTATAAAATTAGCATGCTGTAACTGTTAGCCAATTTTACAACAAAGTTTCTGCAGTAACAGTTTATCGCACGCAACATTATCGGCTCTGTAATCATTTCGCATATCAGTTTTTAGTGTTCCAACAATGTTACTTTAACATTTTCTGAATGTTAGTATGTGTATTTCTGAAGGTAGTCGAATGTGAGAAACGTTCTAATAATGTTATGAAGCTAACCCTGATTACAGCAGACGTTTTTAGAACATTGAATGAATGTTATTTCTATAACATAACAGCCAGAACTGCTTATAAATCCATTAGTTTAAACGTTCTGAAATGTTCTCTGTTAGCGAGATGGCAAGAAATAAAGAAAGATGAGTGAATAATTTTATCAGAGGATCAAACAGAAGGGTGAAGGGTTTAGTGCTGAATCAAAGCTGCAGATAAACGAAGAAACGGCTCACATTTAATGTTTTTATGTTGGAATTTAATGAAATGGAGCAACTGCAATCTGCACATGTGGCCCACGAGGCCGAGAGGAGGAGAAGAGCTCAGACGGGTTTTCTTCCTCCTCTCTTTGGCCTCTTATAGCGATAACATCTGGATACATTTTTCATTTTTCCCTCCTGAATTTGTTCTGTGTCTTTGTTTCTGCTCAGAGTTGTGACGTTAAATTCAGACTCTCGCTCCAGCTCACTGTCTGTGAGTCACAGTTGAATCAGACAGATTAGTGTTTATTTTATAAGAGAGTTAAAGATTTAAACTGTGTGTGTGTGTGTGTGTGTGTGTGTGTGTGTGTGTGTTTTGAATCAAAACCAGCAAAAATAACAAATAATGATTTATGAAAATAATTTTAATATTTCATTCTTCTGGAACTGAATACACCTGGATTATTATTTGTATGTGAGAGATTTCTCTCCATGTCATTCTTGTTTCTCAGGTTCTCCCAGGTGGGAAATTTCGGGGGGGTGTTTCATTCTGGGAACTGAGGCTTCATTCACGTCTTTTTCCGTTTTCACTCACTTCCCTCTTCCAGTTTCACTTCCGGAAGAAAGAAAAACATCCCTTTAATGATGCTGGGGATTTAAAGGGGAAGTCTTTACTGCTGATAAACTTCACTCATATCCCTGTCCTGTTATAATGTCTACATAAATACACCACTGTATACACGGACATTATACCCTCCATACATCAGAACATCCGTTTATATTAAAGTGAAAAAAATTGTTACCGCATTCGAGTAAAGGTTAACACTAAGCACCGGTGTTAATGTGAGTTTAAATACATTATTAAATTATTGTATTACTTGCGCCATTAGGATATTAATTACCCCGTCATACCATGCTGCCTTCCTCCACACCTTCACACACTGGGTTCTACAGTGGTGCCGAAACCTGGGCTTGGGGAAGAACCCGGCACCACCACAGAAGCCTCCACCCTCAGCGAGATCATCAGGACCCTAGAGCAGCAGCTGTGCTTCGAAGCCCTCATGCAGGAGCAGGTTGAGAGCTGGTGGGCACTCCAGAAGCTGCTGCATCCCACCACATCTCCAGCTGTGTCCCTGCCACTATGCCACATGTGATGCTCACCAAGATGGCCTCCACAGATAATCTGGAGGCCTTCCTGGAGCTCGTTGAGTGTGTGGCAGCTGCGTGGGAATGGCCGGAGGTGGAATAGGCTCTGCAACCTTGCTTATGCACAGCAGCTGAAGGACTCCTGTCGAGAGTAGTTAATGGCAGAGGAGTGGGACGTGGAACATATCATCGAGCTGGTGGTACTGGAGCAACTTGTTGGTTGACTCCTGACAGGAATGGTGGGGTAGGTCCAGCGCCACCAGTCCGTGCCCCTGGATGAAGCCATTCAGCTGGTGGAGGATCATGTGATGGTGAGTTGTGGTCCAGGTGTCCCCTTGCCCCTCTCTCACTCACTCCTAGTCCTTCCCTGGTCCCAGCTCCCCAGAACCAAGCTGTGGGGGGGCCCCAAACCAGCCTCCTGAACCCACTTTCCGCCACATTTTTCCATCAGGCCCCAAAATGACAATCCCGACTGTACAACAGGGGCACTTGATTACAGGAATTTGCACTAACAGATAAAATATACTGCCTTAATTTCCTAAAACCATGAAGAGAGGCGGTTCCTGTGCCTCTGGCAAGAGTGGTTACTGAGAGGGAGGAGCTAGGACCAGAGGAAAGTCTAAAAAGTACAGCCTATTTTACCCCGGTCCCCTGTGGAGACCACCTCTCACCGTTCCAGAGAGCACAAGTTGCAAAAGGACGTTTCCAGTGCGTTTTCACCTCTACCCAGTCCTGTGGACCTCATAGACCACCACATTGAGACTCCTCCAGGTGTGGTTGAACAGAGCCACCCATCTCGGTTACCTGAACACAAAAAAATGGTTCAGGATGAACTGAACGCTGTGCTCAACATGGAAGAAATCAACAAGTCCCACAGTGACTGGAGCAGTCAGGTCATTCTGTTTTAATGTGGACTTTAGAAAAGTCAGTGTGGTGTCTAAATTTGACACGTACCCGATGCCTTGCATTGATGAACTGCTGGATCAGTTAGACACAATTCGCTTTTATTCGACACTGGACTTAACCAAGGGGTATTGACAGATTCCCTTGACCTCAGTATTGAGAGGGGAAAAAATGGTCTTTTCCACTCCATTTGGGTTACACCACTTTGTCACCCTTCTGTTTGGGTTGTTTGAAACCCAAGTGATATTTCAGCATCTTATGGACAGAATCCTCTGCCTGCACAATCCATCTGCTTCTGCATTTAGACTTGAGTGTAAAACTGTTCATGACGACTGCAGTCCTTAAAGTTATCATGGTGATTGGAGTCCTAAACCATTGCAGCAAAACTGTAGGTGTCCAGAGCATCTTCTAAGTGTATCTTTAGACTGTCCATATGGGGGCCATCCTCCACAGGAATGATGTGATGAGAACCTCAGCTAGAAGTAGGGCATCAGGATGGATCAGGCAGGTCCGAGGAGCAGGAGAGGTTCAGCATCTTACTGGTGTCTCAGGAGTGATGTGTAACTCGACAGAGCGAGAGAGAGAACACAGGTTGTTAGGTTTGCCCGGTGTCACCTAATAGTTAAGAACAGTGTACATTTTGTGCTGAGTGCAAGCAGGGACTCTGGCGAGACTAACTATGAAATCATAACTAAAAGGGTAACACAGGCATGAGGGAGCCACTCCACCGTCAACAAACCCAAGTGAGCGAGTGAGAGTGGGAGGGCAACAGCATCCATACATCCCAGTTTACCAAAACACTCCATACCTGAGGATCCTCCAGATCTCCTCCTTTACCTCATAAACACCATTAACAAAAGGCTTGACTAAACGGATGTGTTTTCAGCTGAGACTTAAACACTGAGACTGTGTCTGCATCCCAAACACTGCTTGGAAGGCTGTTCCATAACTGTGGGGCTTTGTAAGAAGGACTTGATGATGTCCCTGATGTTGTTAGGACTAGGACTGTTTTGGCCTCTAGAGGCCGCTGTTATTTCCTTTTCATGTCGTGTTTATTTTGGCCTCTAGAGGCCGCCACTGTTCCTGTGTTTTGTGTTTGTGTTAATTGCCTAATTATCTTCACCTGTGTCCTTAATTAGTTTGTCTATTTATACCCCTGAGTTCAGTCCTCTTGTCACGGAGTCTTTGTGCTGTTATGTTTATCTCCAGTTTCCTTTGTACTGTGTTTTTTGATCTTCTTAGCTTTTGTATTTTTGCACTTTGCTTTTCTTTTGGATTATACTCTTTGGGTTTTTTTTTTTGTCTTTTGTTTTGCCCTGTATATAGTGTATATAGTTTAAATAAACCTTTTGATTCTTTTTCTACTTCCGCCTCACGCCTCTGCATTTGAGTCATCCCCCTGGTGGCCTAGTGGGGGTTTGCTGGATTATCACACCAATGAACCAGGTTCGAATCCCAGCAAAACCCTAACAGAAAGACTCCGTCATGACCGACTCAGCAGAGGCTGCTTCAACTGTCTACCCGGCCAACCTTCAGGGAATTATGGCAGCTTTGACACGCTTCGGAGCGACCATGGACGCTCATGGACGTACGCTCACCAGCCAACGTGAGGCCCTCGCTCACCACGAGGAACTGCTTCAGCAAATTGGGAAAACCCTGGCACAGCTGACATCTCTGCCTGCATCTCCTGCTCCTGATCCAGTTCCTGCTCCTGATCCAGCTCCCACTCCTGCTCCAGTGCCTCCTGCAATGCTGCCTTCTTCACCTCGCGAACCCAGCCTTCCTGCACCACAGAGGTATGACGGCAAGCACAGTGAGTGCCGAGAGTTCCTTACCCAGTGTCAACTCACCTTTGAGCTTCAGCCTACCACCTACACTACGGATCGCCGCAAGATTGCCTTTGTGATCACCTTATTAGCTGGTAAGGCGCGAGCCTGGGCTACTGCTATCTGGCAAAGACAGGGACCTGAGTGCTTTGATTTCCAGCTGTTTTCTGAAGAGATGCTTCGGGTCTTCGATCAGGCAGACATCAGTACCGACGCAGCCCGAAAGCTCATGTCCATCCGGCAAGGAGGAAGCGTCGCAGATTACGCCATCTCGTTCCGAACACTCGCAGCAGTAAGTGGATGGAACGAGACTGCCCTGGTGTCAGCCTTCCACCATGGTCTGTCTGACCCCATCAAGGACGGTCTGGCCTCTATTGGATGCCCAAGTGACCTCGAAACCCTCATCTCACATGCTATTCGTCTGGACAACAGGATGAGAGAACGCCACCAAGCCTTGAGCCCCCCCAGCCTCCCTACCTCTACCTGGAGACCGTCTACCTCCTTCAGTGACTGTCCAGAACCCATGCAAGTGGGTCGTACTCGCCTCTCCGCATCTGAGAGGGAGCGCAGAAGGAGGGACAAGTGCTGCATCTACTGTGGCAAGCCTGGTCACTTCCGAGCATCATGTCCCGAACTCTTGGGAAAAGGACCGCCCCGTCCAGCCGAGGGAGGGTTGTGACGGGGCCTACCCTCTCTCCCGGACTCCCTGGCCAAGGAATCTACATCCCGGTCTCCATCTCCTGGGGTGAGTCTGTCCACTCTTGTCAAGCTTTGATAGACTCAGGGGCGGCTGGGAACTTTATGGATATTCACTTCGCCCAAAGCATCAATATACCTACTGCACCTCTTGAAGTCCCTCTGTCTGTGTCTGCCCTCGATGGCCAAGCGTTAGGTGATGGAAGAGTCACCCAAGTTACTTCTCCAGTCTTCCTCCAGTCTCAAGGTCACAAGGAAGAAATATCCCTGCACCTGATTCCTTCACCTGAGTTCCCAGTTATTCTAGGCCTTCCTTGGCTTACTCGCCACAACCCTCGCATAGACTGGGTAACAAGCCAGGTTGTGGAATGGGGCCCTGCATGCCATGCCTCTTGTCTACTCTCTAGCTCTCCTGTGTCTCCTGCCGAGCCCCCTGATCTCACCGAGTTATCTCAAGTTCCCACAGAGTACTGGGATCTCAAGGAGGTATTCAGCAAGAGCAGGGCCGCCGTTCTTCCTCCGCACCGGGCCTACGACTGTGCCATCGACTTGCTCCCTGGGACTACCCCTCCTCGTGGCAGACTGTTTTCACTCTCTCAGCCAGAACGCAAGGCCATGGAGGAATACCTCAAAGATGCCCTGGTCTCTGGGTTTATTCGACCCTCCACTTCACCTGCTGGAGCCGGCTTCTTCTTTGTCGGCAAGAAGGATGGGGGGCTCCGACCATGTATTGATTACAGGGGCCTGAATAAGATCACTGTGCGCAACCGATATCCCCTTCCGCTGATGTCCACAGCTTTCGACCTGCTCCAAGGCGCCACTGTCTTCACCAAGTTGGACCTACGGAACGCATACCACCTCATCCGTATCCGACAGGGAGACGAGTGGAAGACTGCCTTTAACACCCCGTCTGGGCACTACGAATACCAGGTGATGCCCTTCGGACTCACCAACGCACCAGCTGTTTTTCAGGCCCTAATCAACGACGTCTTAAGGGACATGATTAACCTATACGTTTTTGTCTACCTCGACGACATCCTTATCTTTTCCAAGACCGTGCAGGAGCACCGCCACCATGTCCGCCAGGTTCTCCAGAGGCTGCTACAGAACAATCTGTTCGCCAAGGCCCAGAAATGCGAATTTCATGTTCCCGAGGTCTCCTTTCTGGGATTTATTGTACGGACAGGCCAACTCCAAATGGACCCTGCCAAGACCCTGGCCGTCCGGGATTGGCCTACTCCCAAGTCCGTTAAGGAGGTTCAGCGGTTCTTAGGATTCGCTAACTTCTACCGCAAGTTCATCAGGAACTTCAGTTCTGTGGCAGCACCCATGTCAGACCTCACCAAAGGGACAGGTGGATCTTATGGTTGGTCTCCTCAGGCAGAAAAGGCGTTCAAAGACCTCAAGGACCGCTTCTGCACGGCACCCATTCTGGTTCTCCCGGACACCTCCCAACCATTCATCGTGGAGGTGGACGCCTCGGACAGTGGTGTCGGCGCGGTGCTCTCTCAACGTTCGGAAGGAAAGCTGCACCCCTGCGCTTACTTCTCCCACCGCCTGAGTCCTGCTGAGTCCCGGTACGATGTGGGGGATCGAGAACTGCTAGCGGTCAAACTGGCCCTTGAGGAGTGGAGGCACTGGCTGGAGGGAGCACAACATCCATTCCTGGTTTGGACTGACCACAAGAACCTGGAGTACCTCCAGCAAGCCAAGAGACTGAACCCTCGACAGGCTAGGTGGGCCCTGTTTTTCAGTCGGTTTGACTTCACCCTCTCATACCGCCCCGGCTCCAAGAACACCAAACCTGACGCACTGTCCAGACTGTTCTCTGCCACTAACAGGGAGAATGAAGTCGGGCCTATTATCCCTGTGTCCCGGATTGTGGCCCCTGTCCGCTGGGGTATTGAGGAGGCTGTCCGACGAGCCCAACGCCAGGACCCCGGTCCTGGGACGGGGCCACCAGGCCTCTTGTACGTCCCACATCAAGCCCGGGCCAAGGTTCTCCAGTGGGGTCACTCTTCCCCTCTCACCGCCCACCCGGGAGCTCGGAGGACCCTGGACTTCCTGAAAAGACGCTTCTGGTGGCCTAACATGGAGAAGGAAGTAAGGTCATTTGTCCTGTCCTGTGAGGTTTGCACCAGAACCAAGAACCCACGACAGCGTCCCCAGGGTCTCCTGCATCCTCTGACCATTCCCCGGCGTCCCTGGTCCCACGTGGCAGTCGACTTTATCACGGGTCTCCCTGAGTCACAAGGTAACATGGTCATTTTGGTCTTAGTTGACAGATTCTCCAAGGCCTGCCGCTTCATACCACTGTGCAAACTCCCCTCTGCTCTTGAAACTGCGAAACTTTTGTTTAATCATGTCTTCCGAGTCTTTGGTCTTCCACAGGACATCGTCTCAGACCGAGGGCCCCAGTTCTCCTCCCGAGTGTGGCACGGGTTCTGCAAGGTCATCGGAGCCACTGCCAGCCTCTCCTCTGGGTTTCACCCACAGTCCAATGGTCAGACGGAGAGGCTCAACCAGGACCTGGAAACCACCCTGCGAGGCCTGGCTATGGATAACCCGACATCGTGGAGCACCTGGCTGCCATGGGCGGAGTACGCCCACAACACCCTGCAGTCATCGGCCACCAAGCTGTCGCCATTCCAGTGCCAATTCGGGTTCCAGCCACCTCTGTTCCCGGACCAGGAGGAGGACGCGGGGGTGCCCTCGGTCAACCAATATGTGAGACGGTGTCGCAAGACCTGGAGCAAGGTCAGGAAGACCCTCATACAGACCTCCAGAACCAACCAGACTCAGGCCAACCGCCATAGAAGACCTGCACACGCTTTCCGCCCTGGGCAGCGTGTTTGGCTGTCCACTAAGGACCTTCCACTGCGGGTGGAGAACCGCAAGCTTGCTCCTCGCTACATTGGCCCCTTCAAGGTGGTGCGCAGGGTGAACCCTGTCTCCTACCGGCTCCAGTTGCCCCGGACTCTGAGGATCAACCCCACTTTCCATGTTTCCCTGTTACGGCCCGTACTGACGTCTACGTATGCCCCTGCCCCTAGGAACCCCCCACCCCCCCGCATCTTCCAGGGGCAGACTGTGTTCACTGTGAATCGCCTGCTTGACTCCCGCCGGGTCCGCGGCGGGTTGCAATATCTGGTGGACTGGGAGGGCTATGGTCCTGAGGAGCGCTGCTGGGTTCCTGCTCGGGATGTCCTTGATAAAGAACTATGTCGGGACTTCCATTCGGCCCATCCGGATCGCCCTGGGAACGTCAGGAGACGCTCCTAGAGGGGGGGGTCCTGTTAGGACTAGGACTGTTTTGGCCTCTAGAGGCCGCTGTTATTTCCTTTTCATGTCGTGTTTATTTTGGCCTCTAGAGGCCGCCACTGTTCCTGTGTTTTGTGTTTGTGTTAATTGCCTAATTATCTTCACCTGTGTCCTTAATTAGTTTGTCTATTTATACCCCTGAGTTCAGTCCTCTTGTCACGGAGTCTTTGTGCTGTTATGTTTATCTCCAGTTTCCTTTGTACTGTGTTTTTTGATCTTCTTAGCTTTTGTATTTTTGCACTTTGCTTTTCTTTTGGATTATACTCTTTGGGTTTTTTTTTTTGTCTTTTGTTTTGCCCTGTATATAGTGTATATAGTTTAAATAAACCTTTTGATTCTTTTTCTACTTCCGCCTCACGCCTCTGCATTTGAGTCATCCCCCTGGTGGCCTAGTGGGGGTTTGCTGGATTATCACACCAATGAACCAGGTTCGAATCCCAGCAAAACCCTAACAGATGTAGCCTTCACTATATGAGATACCAACAAATAGCCTGCACCTTTTGATCTCAGTAGGTGTAGCAGGTCATAAAGACCAGAAGTTACAATTATCAAAGATGCAAATTTTTAAAAATGTATTTATAAATTTATAAATATAATATACAGGGGGCTGCACAAGTAGGTATACAGTAATGAAAAACAAAATGTTCGTACAAAACGTTAGTATTAAATGAAACCTAGCACCACTATTATAATACTGATAATACTGGAATAATCCTTACTGTATACCTACTTTTGCAGCCCCCTGTATTTTACAATGTCATAAAAATATAACAGTAAATGTTGTATACATGATAAAATAATTATACTTTATTATTTTACTAATTATATGCACATCTTTAATAATGTACATATGTGTTCTTAAATATATCTGGTAAAATCTTAGGGGGGAAAATGACCAGAAAAAGTGAAGATCAACTTCAGCTCATTGTGAGGCTCACTAGCGTTCAGTAAGCACACCTTTCTTTCTGATATAAATGGGTGTTGGCTTTCTAAATGTCTAAATGACGTAACAAGCGGGAAGTTGCTTTTGTCCTTTTTGTCTTTTGAGAATGTGACATATGACAAGCTGAGTTATAATTAAATGTGATTAAAGGCTTGTGTTCTGGTCGAGCCTGTTCCTCTGATCTGTTAAAAGGGAAGTTCAGATGAGGACAAGTATTTATTAAAGAGAAAGTTAATGAAGAATTCCTGCTAGGATAAAACCACAGTAGCATTTTCAGTTCACAAAGACTTAAGTCCCTGAAAACATTATTTGAGCCAATGACATGTTTCCCAGATGCCATGTGACTCAGCACGCTAAACACGCTGGAATACGATGAGAAAACAGCTCTGATTGGCTGCTGACTCCATCACGAGATGTGGCATAAATACGAAGAGACGGAGAAAAACGGCGCCGTGTTTAACTTGCTGTCGGGTTTTAGTTAATCTTATTCCACAGATTGCCCAGCTTGTTGCTTTACTAACACGCTGTTCACTTTGGGTCGATTTCACCAAGAACACTGAGTCCGAGAGTTCATACTTATGGATAAATAATCAGAATAAATTAGTGTAAATAATTGGAATAAATAATCAGTCTAATTAATCAGAATAATAATACTTGAGGCGGCATGGTGGTGTAGTGGTTAGTGCTGTTGCCTCACAGCAAGAAGGTCCTGGGTTCGAGCCCCGTGGCCGGCGAGGGCCTTTCTGTGTGGAGTTTGCATGTTCTCCCCGTGTCCGCGTGGGTTTCCTCCGGGTGCTCCGGTTTCCCCCACAGTCCAAAGACATGCAGGTTAGGTTAACTGGTGACTCTAAATTGAGCGTAGGTGTGAATGTGAGTGTGAATGGTTGTCTGTGTCTATGTGTCAGCCCTGTGATGACCTGGCGACTTGTCCAGGGTGAACCCCGCCTTTCGCCCGTAGTCAGCTGGGATAGGATCCAGCTTGCCAGTGACCCTGTACAGGATAAGCGGTTACAGATAATGGATGGATGGATGGACTGATAATACTTGAATAAATAATTTGGATAAATAATGATTTTGATAAACAGTTACAGAAATCTGACTGTCAGAAATGATTTGGAGAAATAATTTTTAAAAATTCCACTAAACATCTAAACAGAGTCTCTGCATTCATCTTCAGATTATTTAATTACAGTCATGTGCTTGTGTGTGTGTGTGTGTGTGTGTGTGTGTGTGTGTGTGTGTGTGTGAGAGAGAGATAAAGATATTGACTTTTCATGACCCTTCAGTCCAACAGGAAATTAAATTTAAACATCCTCCATCTACCATGTGATGGTGACATCATGTACACACACACACACACACAGAGTGTATGCACATACACAACACACACACATTATCTCCTCAGTCCCAAGGGTGGAGTTATGGGCGGGATCCAGGGGCGTGGTGAGAGTGTGTTCATTCAGATTTGTTCACTTTACACATTGCATCATCACAAACAGAAAATTGAGTTCCTCAAGGGTTCTCTAAACACATAATAGTTCTATGTAGCACCCTGTGTGAAGAAGCATCTGAAAGATGGGACAGTTCTCTCCTGCTCTTATTAAAAAAGTGCACACTGAAGGGTTCTTGTTGACGACCACCAGTCTGTGGAAGTCGCCTTCTCTAGAACCACCTGTTTGGCCTGTTAGTATAAATAACTGATGGGCTTTGACTGAAGTTCTTTTTAGATCCTTGGATGCAAATAAGGTTCTGACTGGAACTCTTCTGTAAAGGGATTCTGCTAAAAGCGTTGTTTTGCTCTCTGCTGCAGGCTTCCACACTCAAGTGTACAGAATATACACATCATATACAACAAAAAGATTTCTTAAATGTTCTCCATATGGTTATACAGCAAACCCTCTGTTTCTTCATAGAAGTTTGAACCTGCAAAAGAGACGATCAAGACTGTAGTTGACGGATTTACAGACAAATACATGGAATATTTTTTATTGTTGTTGTTATAAGTGTAAGTTCTTTCAGTTTCACGTCACTGTTGATCCACACGACCTTTAAATTTCCCCTTTAAGGGAAAGTTGTGTGATGACTGTAACGCATGTTCTATGTGGGACGTCAGCACTGTTTTATATTTGTGTTGTTATTAATTGTAAAATTCCACAGTGGTTTAAAAATGGAACAAATGTAAGAATCTGAGTTGCTCTTGAATGCGTTTTGTGCGGGTTCTCTGAGTTTCAGAGCATGGAACTGATGTGTTGTTGAAAATGAAGGGCCTCTATATGAAGATAAGAGACGGAGACACAATGGCTGACAGTTTGGAGGATCTGTAATTCATCCGGACGAATAAAAGGCCTTTGTGTGCAGCGTGGACAGCTGCAGTGAAATCAGAATTTCCTTTTTTTATTCACGTTTGTAGCTGCGACTTTCACAATCGAGCCACTGGTGAAGACGACACATACTCCAGGCCTGACGCACAAATACAACCTCCAACCGTGACTTTTAAAGCGAAATATTTAGCAGAACACACAGGTGTAAATCCCCTAACACCCCTCTGACCAAACTGAAACTGAAAGTAAAGTGAATTCTGATCAAATGAACATTGAAATCTATTTTAAACGTTAGGAGAGTGAAGTGTGCATTTAAAACTAAACTTTACTCCACTGTTTTCTCTGAAGGAACTCGTCATTTCAATAGAAATGTATTATTTTATCTAAAACTTTTTGACTCAGTATTGTAAGGATGAAAATATTATTTAAAGATTATTATGAAAATAAATAGTATTATAAAGATTATTTAAAAATATTATTTAAATATTTAAAGATAATTTCATGTTACATTATATTTACCACAATGTTTTACATCAACACACAGCAAAACAGCCAGAAATGTTTTTTATTTGTTTTAACTTATTAAAAAAAATTCAGCATCCAGTTGTTGACTCATATTGGGATATAATTTCACTATGTGATGTATACAGTATAATGAAATACAGCCCACATCACACCCCTGGTAAACACACACACACCCGATGCTCAGGCTGCACTCAGGGTGTGTGTGAAGAGGACGTGAGACTGTTCTTCCAGATTCAGAAACTCAGGAAAGCACCAGGCCCAGATGGAGTCCCCCCCCCGCCCCCTTCTTAAAGCCTGTGCTGACCAACTGGTTCCAATCTTTACACAGATCTTCAACAGACCCCTCGAGCTGTGCCAAGTCCCCTCCTGCTTCAAGCGCTCCACCATCATTCCAGTCCCCAAGAAACCTTCCATCACAGGACTGAATGACTCCAGGCCTGTCGCTCTGACATCTGTGGTCATGAAGTCCTTTGAGTGATGAGTGTTGGCCCACCTGAAGAGCATTACAGGTCACCTGCTAGACCCCCTGCAGTTTGCTTACAGGGCAAACAGGTCAGTGGATGATGCAATCAACGTGGTACTGCACTACATCCTACAACAGCTTGACTGCCCAGGGACCTACGCAAGAATCCTGCTTGTAGGCTTCAGCTTGGTGTTCAACACAATAATTCCAGAAATCCTCTCCTCCAAACTGTCCCAGCTCAATGTGTCAGTGGATCACCAGCTTCCTGACAGGCAGGGAACAGCAGGTAAGGCTGGGGGACATCACTTCCGGCATGTGGTCAATCAGCACTGGTGTTCCTCAGGGAACAGCAGTCTTCTCCCCACTGCTCTTCTCCCTTTACAACAACGACTGCACCTCCATGGACCCATCTGTTAAACTTATGAAATTTGCAGAGGACACTGTGACCATAGGCTTCCTCCAAGATGGCGACAATCTGCATACAGGCAGGAGGTTGAACGGTTGGTGCTCTGGTGCAGTCAGAATAACTTGGAGCTAAACATGCTCAAGACAGTGGAGATGATAGTGGACTTCAGGAGACACCCCTCTGTGATGCTCCCCCTCTCTATATCCAACAGTCCTGTGTCAACCCTGGAGACCTTCAAGTTCCTGGGAACTATCATCTCACAAGACTTGAAGTGGGAATCCAACGTCAACTCCATCCTCAAAAAAGCCCAGCAAAGGACGTACTTTCTGTGGCAACTCAGAAACTGTGGTCTGTCACAGGAGCCACTGACAAAGTTCTACACCGCTGTCACTGAATCTGTCCTGTACACATCCATCACAGTCTGGTTCATCAAACAGGGGAAATGGCATGCAGCTGAATACACTCTGGAATTTCACTCTCTCACCACTGGAAGCAGGTGGAATGGGCCGGTGCTGAAAGCCACTTCTCGCCGAGGTTTGAGCACTGAACTGACATTCTGTGATCACCAGATTTCATTCGATTCACTCATCAGCCTTGCCATCCACTGACATGACCTCCTTCATAATTGCCAGGTTCATGAAGCAACAGCTACATCCATGTATGGCACTGAGCAGTCAGAGCCCATGCCAATCGCCCATGCCAAGCTGAGTGTCACTGAATAAGAGAAAATTAGGAAGGCGTGCCTGAGTTTGTGGTGTGGATGTCATGGAAACTTCATATCCCAGTGCCTGATCCACCAAAAGGGTTCCACCTTAACATCTTCAGCTGAGAGAACAACAACTCCCTCACACGCTTCCTTGGTAAGTCCATCTAAGCTCTATTCTCACCAATCATTTACATGTGATGTTCAGATAAGCCACTCAGGGTCTATCTCTGTTCTCTCAGCCCTGATCGACTCCGGAGCCACTGGCAATTTTATCAACCATGACACAGTGTTCAGACTCGAGCTACCCACACAACCACGCCAGCATCCCATGAAAACCAGAACCATTAATAGAAGGCTCAGTGGTACTGGTCTGATCACTCTATGTCACCAAGCTCCTCCAGCTCCAAATGAGTGCCTTGCATCAGGAGTTCATCTCCATCCTCATTATGGCAACCACCAAGCACCCCATAATTCTGGGACTACTGCAGATGCAATGCTATGGTCCACAAACTTCATGGCAAGACAAAGAGATTGAAAAACAATACAAATTTTGTCAATGCCACAGCCTGCACTTGCCTGAGGTTATTGTAGCATCCACCTTGGTGGAGAACCCTGAGTCATTGATCACCACTATCATTTCCAAGGAGTAGAGCTCAAGGAGATCCAAGACCACCTTGACCAAGACCTCCTTGAAGGTCCAAGGAGACCAAGACCAATGGCCTGTCACCCATTCGACTGTGCCATATACCTCCTTCCCAGGACCACACCTCCACACAAACTAATCTACCCATTGTCTCTCACAGAACAACAACAAGGATTAAGTGCAGGAAGTTCTCAAACAAGGGTATAATTTGTCCATCTTCCTCCCCAGCTTCAGCCAGATTCATTTCAAGGTCTCAGTCTTTGCATTGACTACAGGGGTCTCAACCAAATCACAGTTAAGTAGCCAAACCCACTGCCTCTGGTCCCTTCAGCCTTAGAACAACATCGTTCAGCCAAAATATTCACAAAGCTTGACCTCTGCAGTACCTATAACCTGGTACGCATCAGAGAAACTGCCTTTAGCAACACCTCTGGTCACATTCAGTAGTGCATCATGCCTTATGGGCTCTCTTGTGCTCCCTCTATGTTCCATCTCATCTCATCTCATTATCTGTAGCCGCTTTATCCTGTTCTACAGGGTCGCAGGCAAGCTGGAGCCTATCCCAGCTGACTACGGGCGAAAGGCGGGGTTCACCCTGGACAAGTCGCCAGGTCATCACAGGGCTGACACATAGACACAGACAACCATTCACACTCACATTCACACCTACGCTCAATTTAGAGTCACCAGTTAACCTAACCTGCATGTCTTTGGACTGTGGGGGAAACCGGAGCACCCGGAGGAAACCCATGCGGACACGGGGAGAACATGCAAACTCCGCACAGAAAGGCCCTCGCCGGCCACGGGGCCTCGAACCTGGACCTTCTTGCTGTGAGGCGACAGTGCTAACCACCACACCACCGTGCCGCCCCTCTATGTTCCAATGCTTAATAAATTACATGTTGAGCGATATGCTGGGGCAATTTGTTCTTGCCTACACACACACGCACACACACACACACACACACACACACACACATATATATATAAGTTTCTGGGTGTGCACATCTCTGAAGACCTGTCCTGGAGCAACAACACTGCATCACTGGCCAAAAAAGCCCAACAGCGTCTGTACTTCCTCCGCAAACTGAGGAGAGCAAGAGCCCCGGCCCTCATCATGCACACATTCTACAGAGGCACCATCGAGAACATCCTGAGCAGCTGCATCACCATGTGGTACGGCGCCTGCACCGTGTCCTGCTGCAAGACTCTGCAGCGCATCGTGAGAGCAGCTGAGAGGATCATTGGTGTCTCTCTCCCTTCTCTAATGGATATTTATAACTCCTGCCTCACCCGCAAAGCCATCAGGATTGCAGGTGACCCCACCCACCCATCTCACAGCCTCTTCAGCCTGCTGCCATCGGGGAGGAGACTGCAGAGTCTCCGGGCCAAAACCAGCAGGCTCAAGAACAGTTTCTTTCACCAGGCGGTCAGGAGGCTCAACTCCCTCCCTGTTCTGCCCCTCCTCCCCCCTCTGCCCCCTGCCACAGATTCTGCCCCCACACCCCCTGCCACAGATTCTGCCCCCACACCCCCTGCCCCCCCTTCAGCATCTGACATCATGTCACCCTCACAGTTTCCCCCCCAACACACACACACACACACACACACACACACACACACACACACTCTCAACATTCATTCGCACACTGAACTCAGGGACCACACATTTCACTTTACCTCGCTCATTTGCACTATTCCGCACTACCTCACCTTAACAGCTATTAGTTTATTGTTTATACTGCTTATTTCATGTTTACCTACTATACCTCAAGTGCCCTTGACTGTTTATTTGCTCCAATTTATATGCATATGTGTGTGTGTGTGTGTGTGTGTGTGTGTGTGTGTGTATATATATATATATATATATATATATATATATATGTATATGTAGCGCGGATAATGTGTGGGTGGAGCACAGAGGACGGCAGGACAACGTTTAGATGCAAAGACGGCTTATTTATTTTCCCAAACTTTTCAGTCTAAGCAGCGTAAGCCAAAACACACACACATAAATACACTCTGCATCCGATCCCAGGTTGCGCTCCTTCTGCTCTCTCTCAGCCTCCTTAAATAGGGAGCGGTTTACTGGGAAAACACACACAAAACACAGGTTAATTACCGTCAGGTGTAGCGATTCTGCCACTCACCTTCCCTGGCTCCACCCTCCTGTCACAGACCACGCCCCCGCTGCCACATACCCCCACCACCCGACTCAGGCCGGGCGCCCGTCCGGCCCGCAGCCGACTCCCCCCCCCCCTTGACGGGAGTGGAAGTCCGCCACGACCATCTGCGCCCCCGGCCTGTGGACCACCTTGAAGTTGAAGTGTTGGAGTGCCAGATACCAACGGGTGATCCGCGCGTTGGCATCCTTCATGCAGTGGAGCCACTGGAGGGGCGCGTGGTCCAAACAGAGGGTGAAAGAGCGCCCCAGCAGGTAGTAACGGAGGGCGAGGACCGCCCACTTGATCGCCAGGCACTCTTTCTCAATTGTGCTGTAGCGCCCCTCACGCACTGACAGCTTCCGGCTGATGTATAGGACCGGGCTGTCCTCCCCCTCCACCCACTGGGACAAAACGGCCCCCAGCCCTCTGTCCGACGCATCCATCTGTAACAAAAAAGGGAGAGAGAAGTCAGGGGAGTGTAAAAGTGGCCCCCCACACAGTGCAGCCTTTACCTCAGAGAAAGCCCGCTGGCACTGCTCCATCCACTGGACCGGATCTGGCGCCCCCTTTTTAGTGAGGTCAGTCAGCGGGCTGGTGACATCCGAATAATTAGGTATAAACCTACGATAGTAGCCAGCCAGCCCCAGGAACTGTCTCACCCCCTTTTTGGTCTTGGGCCTCGGGCAGGCCGCAATCGCTGCTGTCTTATTAATTTGGGGACGCACCTGCCCGTTGCCCAAGTGGAAGCCCAGATACCGTACTTCCACCCGCCCAATCGCACACTTCTTCGGGTTGGCAGTGAGTCCCGCCCGCCTCAGTGACCTAAGGATGGCCCTCAGGTGTTGCAGGTGCCGCTGCCAGTCATTACTATAAATGATGATGTCGTCTAGGTAAGCGGCCGCATAGGTGGCGTGCGGCCGGAGGACCCGGTCCATCAGCCGCTGAAATGTAGCGGGCGCCCCAAACAGCCCAAATGGAAGTGTGACAAACTGGTGTAAGCCGAACGGTGTGGAAAAGGCCGTTTTCTCTCAGGATAATGGAGTCAAGGGGATCTGCCAATATCCCTTCGTCAAATCCAGTGTCGAGTAAAAGCGAGCCGTGCCTAGTCGATCGAGCAGCTCATCAATACGAGGCATTGGGTACGCGTCGAATTTAGACACCGCGTTGACTTTTCTATAGTCCACACAGAACCGGACCGAGCCATCAGCCTTGGGAACCAAGACCACCGGGCTGCTCCAGTCACTGTGGGACTCCTCGACGATGCCCATTTCGAGCATGGCCTGAAGTTCTTCCCGAACTACCTTTTTTTTGTGTTCGGGTAATCTATAAGGGCGGCTACGCACTACCACCCCCGGGGGCATCTCTATGTGGGGTTCTATGAGGTTAGTGCGACCGGGCAGGGGCGAGAACACATCCGAAAACTCGGCCTGCAACTGGGCGACCTCCGTGAGTTGGGTCGGGGAGAGGTGGTCTCCACAGGGGACCGGAGAGGTACGTGATGCCAATGACCCTTTTTGGACCTCCGGCCCCAGCTCCGCCTTCTCCGGAACTACTGACACCAACGCCACGGGGACCTCCTCGTTCCAGAGTTTCAGCAGATTGAGGTGGTAGATCTGTAGTGCCCCCTCCCTGTCCGTTCGCCTAACCTCATAGTCGACATCCCCGACTCGCCGTGTGACCTCAAAGGGTCCTTGCCACTTGGCGATTAATTTGGAGCTCGACGTGGGCAACAGTACGAGTACCTTATGTCCCGGAGTGAACTCTCTAAGGCGCATGCCCTTGTTGTACAGGTGGGCTTGCCGTTCCTGGGCCTGCCGCAAATTCTCCTGAGTTAGGTGGGTGAGCGTGTGGAGTTTTGCGCGCAGATCCATAACGTACTGAATTTCGTTTTTGCTCTGTGAAGGTCCCTCCTCCCAATTTTCCCGCAGTACATCTAAGATGCCGTGCGGCTTACGCCCATATAATAATTCAAACGGGGAGAACCCCGTGGAGGCTTGGGGGACCTCTCGCACTGCAAACAACAAGGGTTCGAGCCACTTATCCCAGTTACGTGCGTCCTCACGAATTTTTTGATAATATTCTTGAGGGTGCGATTGAACCGTTCAACTAAACCGTCCGTCTGTGGGTGATAAACGCTGGTGCGGATCGGCTTAATACCCAGTAGCCCATACAGTTCGCTCAGTGTTCGTGACATAAACGAGGTGCCTTGGTCAGTCAGAATCTCTTTCGGGATTCCAACCCGGGAGATGACGTGGAAGAGGGCCTCCGCAATACTGCGTGCTGAGATATTGTGAAGAGGCACCGCTTCCGGGTATCGCATTGCATAGTCCACCAGAACTAATATAAAGCGGTACCCTCTTGTTGACCGATCTAATGGCCCGACAAGATCCATCCCAATTCTTTCAAACGGGGTCTCGATTAATGGTAGGGGGTGCAAGGGCGCTTTTGGAATGGCCGCTGGATTTACTAACTGGCATTCGCGGCATGCCGTACACCACTTACGGACGTCGCCGCGAATCCCCGGCCAATAGAATCGGGCCATTATCCGGGCGAGTGTCTTATCCTGCCCGAGGTGTCCAGCCATGGGATTAAAGTGAGCCGCCTGGAATACCAATTCCCGGCGGCTCTATGGAATTAACAACTGGGTGACTCGCTCTTTCGTCTGAGTGTCCTGCGTCACTCAGTATAACCTATCCTTCAAAATGGAAAAATAGGGGAAGGACGGGGTGGCGTTTGGCTGGAGCGTTTGACCATTGATTACTCTCACTTGGTCAAACGCGTGTCGCAGAGTCTCGTCTCGCGATTGTTCCAGTGGGAAATCCGTGAGGGATTCCCCAATAGAAAGAGGAGGGGCCGGCGGCTCCTCACTCTATCGCGGAGATGACGTAGACAGCTCTGCGACCGCAGCTCCAGCCAAAGCAACACCGGGACCTTCCCCTGTCAACCGGCAGGACCCACTCTTTACTAGGCATGCCATTAAACCCCGAAATCCCGGCCAATCAGTCCCCAAGATCAAAGAGTGGGTAAGGCGAGGATTAACTGCCGCCTTCACTATCGATTTTTCCCCTCTGAAATATATGTGGACCGACACCAACGGGTAGCTGTGAATATCCCCGTGCACACACAACACCTTCACCCCTTGTGCTCCCCCCAATGCCTCGTCTTGCACCAGGCTTTGGCGGATCGAGGTCTGATTGCAACCTGAATCCACCAACGCCTGATATGTAGCCCCTTGTACACTTACCGGTATGCAATATGCTCCGGCCCGATCGAGGGCAGCCTCTGGCACGTCGGGGATCCGCACCACCGCCCCCACCTCCATCGCTGCACACTGTTGCTGCAGGTGGCCCGGTTCCCCGCAGTGCCAGCAAACCGGCCCGGGCCTTCCCTCTGCAGCTGTGTTCTGGGGCTCACTCACCTGAGGGGGGGGAGAGACAGACACAGAAGGGAAAAACGGGAGGGCACCACAGGTGCGGCGGGCCAGCTGGGGTGGAGCCGGCCCCCGCCTCCGTGGTGGGGGAATGGGGCAAGGACGGGACACGGGAGGAGGGGGGGAGAAAGAGAGAGAGAAGAGGAGAGAGAAGACGATGTCGTCAGTTGTCCTGCCGCCGGAACAGCCGCCAAATGATCCTCCGCCAGTCCTACGGCCTGATCCAGCGACGCCGGGCGGTGGCACTGGACCCACTCCGCGGTTCCGGCTGGTAAGCGGGCGATGAACTGTTCCAGCGCCACCTGGTCGATGATTCCCTCGGCGTCGCGATCTTCGGCCCTCAGCCACCGCCAGCAGGCGTCCCGGAGCTGCTGGCCGAACGCGAACGGGCTGCCGACTTCCTCCATCCGCAGCGCGCGGAAGCGCTGGTGCTGCTGCTCCGGCGTGCGCCCCACGCGCTGGAGGACGGGTCGGCGTAGGCCAGCCGGCAGTCGGCGGGGAGCTGTAGTGCGGCCAGCTGCGCCTCTTCCATCAGGAGGGGGAGGAGGCGCGCCGCGCGCTGCTCCATCAGCCACCCCGAGGCTTCGGCAACCTGCTCAAACAAGGTGATGAAAGCTTCGGGGTCGTCCTGCGGGCCCATCTTGCTCAAGGTGAGGGGAGACGGGCCCACGGCCGGGGCGCTGGTGGACCCCGCCGACGCGAGGAGACGCTGGAACGCCTCTCGATCTTCCTGCTGGGCCAGCACCAGGGCTTTGAAGCAGCACTCCTGCTCCTTTCGGAGCGTGACGAGTGCCTCGTGCTGGCTCTGCTGAGCCGTGGCGAGGGCGTGGACCAAGTCCGCGAACAGGGAGGATTCCATGGGGCTGCAGGACTGGTGCTCCACCTTCCCGGGTTTTGGCACCACTGTAGCGCAGATAATGTGTGGGTGGAGCACAGAGGACGTCAGAACAACGTTTAGATGCAGAGACGGCTTATTTATTTTCCCAAACTTTTCAGTCTAAGCAGCGTAAGCCAAAACACACACACATAAATACACTCTGCATCCGATCCCGGGTTGCGCTCCTTCTGCTCTCTCTCAGGCTCCTTAAATAGGGAGCGGTTTACTGGGAAAACACACACAAAACACAGGTTAATTACCGTCAGGTGTAGCGATTCTGCCACTCACCTTCCCTGGCTCCACCCTCCTGTCACAGACCGGTGCTTGACCACGCCCCCGCTGCCACAATATATATATATATATATATATATATATATATATATATATATATATATATGTGAGTGTTTAGTCTATGTCTAGTTCTTATCTAGAGTGTTTATACTGTTTATATTGTTTATTTCAGTTATTCTATTTTCATTTATTGCATTGCCTGTTTGCACCGTGGGTCAGAGAGGACTGAAATTTCATCTGTGCTGTATGTCGAGCATGTATAGCATATTTGACAATAAAGTTGACTTGACTTGACTCTTGACTTGACTATATATATATATATATATATATATATATATTTTTTTTTTTTTTTGATCGACTCTTCCTCACTCGACTGCCATGTTTCCCACAATAAGCAGGTCTTGTCACACCTCCTTGAACACCAGATCTACGTTAAAGCTGAGAAGCGCATGATCCAAGTGTCCACCATCTCCTTCTTGGGATATACAACCCCGATTCCAAAAACATTGAGACAAAGTACAAATTGTAAATAAAAATGGAATGCAGTAATTTACAAATCTCAAAAACTGATATTGTATTCACAATAGAACATAGACAACATATCAAATGTCGAAAGTGAGACATTTTGAAATTTCATGCCAAATATTGGCTCATTTGAAATTTCATGACAGCAACACATCTCAAAAAAGTTGGGACAGGGGCAATAAGAGGCTGGAAAAGTTAAAGGTACAAAAAAGGAACAGCTGGAGGACCAAATTGCAACTCATTAGGTCAATTGGCAATAGGTCATTAACATGACTGGGTATAAAAAGAGCATCTTGGAGTGGCAGCGGCTCTCAGAAGTAAAGATGGGAAGAGGATCACCAATCCCCCTAATTCTGCGCCGACAAATAGTGGAGCAATATCAGAAAGGAGTTCGACAGTGTAAAATTGCAAAGAGTTTGAACATATCATCATCTACAGTGCATAATATCATCAAAAGATTCAGAGAATCTGGAAGAATCTCTGTGCGTAAGGGTCAAGGCCGGAAAACCATACTGGGTGCCCGTGATCTTCGGGCCCTTAGACGGCACTGCATCACATACAGGCATGCTTCTGTATTGGAAATCACAAAATGGGCTCAGGAATATTTCCAGAGAACATTATCTGTGAACACAATTCACCGTGCCATCCGCCGTTGCCAGCTAAAACTCTATAGTTCAAAGAAGAAGCCATATCTAAACACGATCCAGAAGCGCAGACATCTTCTCTGGGCCAAGGCTCATTTAAAATGGACTGTGGCAAAGTGGAAAACTGTTCTGTGGTCAGACGAATCAAAATTTGAAGTTCTTTATGGAAATCAGGGACGCCGTGTCATTCGGACTAAAGAGGAGAAGGATGACCCGAGTTGTTATCAGCACTCAGTTCAGAAGCCTGCATCTCTGATGGTATGGGGTTGCATTAGTGCGTGTGGCATGGGCAGCTTACACATCTGGAAAGACACCATCAATGCTGAAAGGTATATCCAGGTTCTAGAGCAACATATGCTCCCATCCAGACGACGTCTCTTTCAGGGAAGACCTTGCATTTTCCAACATGACAATGCCAAACCACATACTGCATCAATTACAGCATCATGACTGCGTAGAACAAGGGTCCGGGTACTGAACTGGCCAGCCTGCAGTCCAGATCTTTCACCCATAGAAAACATTTGGCGCATCATAAAACGGAAGATACGACAAAAAAGACCTAAGACAGTTGAGCAACTAGAATCCTACATTAGACAAGAATGGGTTAACATTCCTATCCCTAAACTTGAGCAACTTGTCTCCTCAGTCCCCAGACGTTTACAGACTGTTGTAAAGAGAAAAGGGGATGTCTCACAGTGGGAAACATGGTCTTGTCCCAACTTTTTTGAGATGTGTTGTTGTCATGAAATTTAAAATCACCTAATTTTTCTCTTTAAATGATACATTTTCTCAGTTTAAACATTTGATATGTCATCTATGTTCTATTCTGAATAAAATATGGAATTTTGAAACTTCCACATCATTGCATTCCGTTTTTATTTACAATTTGTACTTTGTCCCAACTTTTTTGGAATCGAGGTTGTATTATTGATTGGGAGAGGGTAGCCACAGATGAGCCACCAACTGGCCAACTCCTGCTACTGTCAGAGATCCAACAGTTTTTAGGCTTTGCCAACTTCTACCAGTGTTTAAACAGTGTTTCAGCTCCATCGCCACCCCCTCATTGAAAAAGGGTTCCCAAGCATCTTAAGTGGTCCCAAACAGCAGAAGAAGCCTTCTCAAAGCTAAAAACCATCTTCACCACAGCTCCCATCCTTAAACACGTGGACATGTCCAAGACTTTCATCTTGGAGGTCAGTGTCTCTGTGACAGGTTGCTGTGTTGTCCCAGCACTTCAGGGAGAAACTGACCCCAACTGAACAACACAGATTCAATTTCACCTTCTTATACAGACCAGTTTCCAAACCTACCGAAGCTGATTCACTCCCCCTCTGACCATCCTGACCAAAGCCATGAACCCAAACTTCCACTCAGCTGCTTCATAAGAGCCAGAACCTGGGAATTTAATCGGGAAATCATGAATTCTACCCATCAAATTCCCTTTGCTTGTCCTGCTAACCTTACCTTTGTACCTGAACATGTCAGAGGCAAACTGATAACTTGGGCCCACACAGCGCCTCCCACTGGTCACCCTCACACCCAATGCACTTATGACCTTTTTAGAACCAAGTACTGGTGCCCCATGTGTTCATCAACATCAATGAGAAGATATCCTCTTGTACCGTGTGGCCCAAGCCAAGGTACTCTGTTCTCTCCCAGCCAGAGAGCTCATACCATTCCTCACTCTGCAGGGTCCTGTTCTCACACTGCAGGAGAACTTTTAATAGAAATAAGTTAATCCATCCATCCATTATCTGTAGCCACTTATCCTGTGCAGGGTCGTGGGTGAGCTGGATCCTATCCCAGCTGACTACGGGCGAAAGGCGGGGTACACCCTGGACAAGTCACCAGGTCATCACAGGGCTGACACATAGACACAGACAACCATTCACACTCACATTCACACCTACGCTCAATTTAGAGTCACCAGTTAACCTAACCTGCATGTCTTTGGACTGTGGGGGAAACCGGAGCACCCGGAGGAAACCCACGCGGACACGGGGAGAACATGCAAACTCCGCACAGAAAGGCCCTCGCCGGCCACGGGGCTCGAACCCAGACCTTCTTGCTGTGAGGCAACAGCGCTAACCACTACACCACTGTGCTGCCCTGAGTTAAATACATTAATCAATAAAATAGAAATTAACACTGTGACATGGAAAGCTGTAATATTATTGAATCTTTATGTTAAATCTTTGTTCACTGGGAAATGAGCTGAGAGCAGATGAACACACACACACATGCACACACACACACACACACACTGGAAAATATGAGACACACACGTGAAGGGAAACGTAAAGAATTAAAATAAGATTTTCAGCTTCAGTGTGTGTATTAAAGCAAAAATAAACCGGATAAAGTCACTGTGTGTGAGTGTGTGTTCCTTGATGACGGCTGTATAAGGCTGAAAGATTTTCTCTTCACGCATTCAGAAAGATTCTCTGTGTGTGTGTCTGTGGCGGCATGGTGGTGTAGTGGTTAGCACAGTCACCTCACAGCAAGAAGGTCCGGGTTCGAGCCCCGTGGCCGGCGAGGGCCTTTCTGTGTGGAGTTTGCATGTTCTCCCCATGTCCGCATGGGTTTCCTCCGGGTGCTCCGGTTTCCCCCACAGTCCAAAGACATGCAGTTAGGTTAACGTGGGGCGGCCTTGGGCTGAGGTGCCCTTGAGAGAGGTACCGAACCCCTGACTGCTCCCCAGGCGCTCTGGTGTGGCTGCCCACTGCTCTGAGTGTGTGTGCATGTGTTCACTGCTTCAGATGGGTTAAATGCAGAGGATGAATTTTACTGCGCTTGAAGTGTGCATGTGACAAATAAAGGTTTCTTCTTCTTCTTGTGTGTGTCTCTCTGTGTGTGTGTCTCTCTCTCTCTGTTCTCTCTGGGTCGCCACCTTGCCGTGGTGGAGAGCCTTGTGTGTTCCGATGGACCTGAGAGCAAAGCCGTCTGGAGCCTATGCTCCTGGTAGGGTCACCCATGGCGGTAAGGTCGAAGGGGAGGTTCCAGATGAAGATCGACCCAAACAAGTCCTTCAACGGCGGAGTGGGCGGAGGTAGGTGGCAGAAGTGCACCACAACGGTCACAAAGGCGGAAGAAGGCTGCAGCAAAGAGAGGCCACCGATTGTCTTGATCTTCATGCCATTTGGAGTATGGCTCTCTCTCTGCCAAGAACAGTGTGGTGGCTGCCAGTGCACCAGTCTCCCCACTCTAAACGATTCCACGCACAGGCGTTCTCCTGACCCCCCCCAACACCCAACCCCTCTTCAAGTCCTATGGCGATCAGGAAATGGTAACAGGAGCAGGACAGTGAAGTCTGGGAGCTCCTAGTCATGCACTGGCACATAGGCGGTGGGTGTCTGATTCAGTCATTTTGCTCTTGGACTGAGGCAAAGAGAGCATCTCGGTAGCAGCACTCACGTCTGAGCAGCCCTATTGAGGATCCGCTCTGCTCACCCCACAATGGGGAAGGGGCTAGAAAAGGTGCCCTAAAAATAGCCTGCCTCTCAAACCTGGCTGGAATACCGCACCCAGTGGGTTCACCTCATAGCAGTCAAAAACAAAAAACAATAAACATTGGAGCCTGGAATGTGAGGACTCTTATGGACAGGGCCCCCAACGATTGCCCCGAAAGAAGATCTGCAATAATTGCTAGGGAGCTGAAAAGGTTTAACATCGACATTGCTGCCCTGTCTGAAACTCGCCTGGCCGATGAGGGGCAACTGAAGGAGGAGAAAGGTGGATGCACCTTCTTCTGGAAGGGAAAGCCAGCTGATGAAGCCAGAATCCACGGAGTGGGATTCACCATCAAGAACCGCCTTATCTCCCAACTCTCTGAATCTCCAGTAGCCATCAATGAACGTCTCATGACACTGCGCCTGAGGCTCTCAAACAACCAGATGGTCACTTCTGTGAGTGCTTACGCACCAACCCTGGACTCACAGGATGAAGACAAGGAGGCCTTCTATGCATCCCTTGACCAGGTCCTATCGAACATCCTGAAGGAAGACAAGATCCTCCTACTCGGGGATTTCAATGCCAGGGTTGGCAAGGATCACAAGCTCTGGAAAGGCACCCTAGGCAAAGAGGGTGTTGGAAATATCAACTCCAATGGAACCCTCCTACTGTCAAAGTGTGCTGAACATGAGCTGGTCATAATAAACGCCCTTTTCCGCCAGAGAAACAGGTTCAAAACCTCCTGGATGCACCCTCAATCAAAGTGCTGGCATCTCATTGACTATGTGATTGTCAGAGCTAGAGATCGTAAGGATGTTAACATCACCAGGGCCATGACCTGTGTGGATGATTGTTGGACAGACCATCGCCTAATCCGCTCCACAATGAACATCCAGCTACATCAGAAAAGGAGGACCCAAAGGAAGCAAACACGTCCTAAATTCAACATCGACAGCTTGGGGGATACAGAAAGAGTGCAACAACTTCAGAAGACCCTACTTGAACGACTCCCTGAAGAATAACCTGAGGACGTGGAAGAACACTGGAAGACCCTTAAGACCATCTTACTCGAGACCTGCATGGACACCCTTGGCTACAAGACCAGGAAACATCAAGACTGGTTTGACGACAATGACACAGAAATAGAACAGCTAATCAATGCCAAAAGGAAAGCCTTTTGTTCTTGGCAGAATGATATCAATTGTAAGGCTAAAAGACAGGCCCACTCCAAGGCAAAGGCACTTGTCCAGCGCAGGGTGCGAGAGTTAAAGAACCAGTGGTGGACAGAGAAGGCCTTGGAGATCCAGAGGCTTGCTGACTCGGGTGACACCAGGGGCTTCTTCAATGCCACCAAAACTGTGTATGGCCCAAGTTATCGAGGCCTCAATCCCCTCCACTCCAAAGATGGGCAAACCCTGCTGAAGGACAAGGAAGGGATCAGCTCCAGATGGGAAGAACACTTCCGGGAGCTCCTGAACCGAAACAACACAGTTGACTCAGAAACCATCAACCAAATTCCTCAGCGGCCCATCATGGAGCATTTGGATGACCCTCCCACTGCAAGTGAGGTCTTGTGTGCCATCAGGAGATTGAGTAACAACAAGGCCTCTGGACCAGATGGGATTCCAGCAGAATTCCTCAAGCAAGGAGGGCCCAAACTCCTCAGTCAGATCCACAGCCTCCTTTCTAAGATCTGGGAGGAGGAGAAAATCCCTGCCGGACTCAGGGACGCCCTGATTGTCACCATATTCAAGGAGGGAGATAAAGCGGACTGTGGCAACTACAGGGGCATCTCCCTCCTATCCACCACAGGCAAAGTACTGGCCCGTATTTTGGCCAACCGACTATTGCCACTGTCAGAAGTGATCCTTCCAGAGTCACAGTGTGGCTTCCGCCCTGCCAGAGGAACCTCCGACATGATTTTCACAGGTCGCCAGCTGCAGGAGAAATGTCGAGAGCAACACCTACCCCTGTACATGGCATTCATCGATCTTACAAAGGCCTTTGATTCCATGAACAGACCTGCCCTCTGGTGCGCTTTATCCAAGATTGGATGCCCAGACAAGTATCTGAAGATCTTGCGCCTACTACATGATGACATGACCACAACCGTAGTTGGAAATGATGGCTGTGAAACAACCCCTTTCAAAGTGCACACCGGTGTCAAGCAGGGCTGCATCATTGCACCAACCCTCTTCTCCATCTTCATCACCACCATCCTCCACCTCACCAGCCAAAACCTACCTGAGGGTCTCAAGTTCATATACAGGACAGACAGCGGGCTCTTCAACATCAACAGGTTCAGGGCAAAAAGCAAGGTGCTCACATCCTCCATCATGGAGCTCCAATATGCTGACGATAACGCCCTAGTGGCTCTTTCTGAAGCGGACCTCCAAAGCATCATGAACACCTTTGCCAGAGCCTACCAACTCCTGGGACTTGATATTAACATCAGGAAAACTCAGATACTGTACCAACCAGCCCCTGACACACCCTCCAAGGCCCTAGCAATCCATGTGGACAACAACACCCTGGAAAATGTGGACCGATTCATGTATCTTGGCAGTCTTCTATCCACAAGAGCTGACATTGATGCAGAAATCCACCACCGCATAGGGTGTGCCAGTGCAGCTTTTGCTAGGCTGAGAG